>NW_012104031.1:2851947-2913518 GCF_000951045.1 Mandrillus leucophaeus
AAAGAAAGAAAGAAAGAAAGAAAGAAAGGAAAGAAAGAAAGAAAGAAAGAGAGAGAGAGAGAGGGAGGGAGGGAGGGAGGGAGGGAAGGAAGGAAGGAAGCTGGACTTGGAGTCAGGAGTCCTGGGGCTTGTCAGAGAAGATCCTTAACCACTCTGGCCCTCAGTCCTCCCATTCACAGGCTGAGAAAATCATCAGGGTCTTCATGAGAGGGATGTTAGGAGTATGAACCATAGTCCATAGTTAGGACTATGAACCATAGTCCTGGTTAAATCCAGAAAAGTCCTTAAAGATCCCATAACATAGTGGTTTTCCAACTCTGCCTTCATTTCTGTGGAGCACCCCTGTGGGGAGGAGACTGAGGAGATGGGCCTGGGGTACCCTCAACCCACCCCTGTGTCAACCTCAGCAGCTCTCTTTTTAAAAAACCTATTATATATAATGAGGTTTACCCAAAGCATTCATTTGGTGTGGGGGGGAGGGGGACATGTTTCTTTGCTAAAAATGGCTTGAAATCCACCAATCAACTCAGCCTGTTGTGCTGGAGATCCAGGAGCAGCAGGTTCTCCAGCTTGCTGAAGACGCCAGGCGGGATTCTGGAGATGTGGTTCTGGCTCAGCCTCAACTGCTCCATCCACCAATCAACTCCAGACCCCACCGTTTACAAAACTGAGGACTAGAGGGAAGAAGTGGCTTGCCAAGGCCAGGATGCTATTTAACAGCAGACCCAAGAACCTAGGCCTTGGACAAGAACCAAGGCCTCCTCCCTTCCAGAGGAGAGCTAGTGGGATCTTGGGAAGGGAGGGAAGTGCTGCCGACACCTTTGCATCCACCCTGGCTCACAGATGCTCTGGGCCTCCTCACCCCTCTCCCCACTCCCTGCACTTGGCTCAGAGAACGCTCGTCTTTGCCATTGGGAAATATGCCAAGAATGTCTCCCCAGATGTGGAGGCTCCCAGGAAAGTAAACAGGGAAGGGATTGAAAGATGTGGAGAAAACACTTTCCTTTCTTTTGATCAGATATTGCTTCTCCCATATCCTTTGGAGTTGGTGGTATTGAGGTGGGATATCAAGAAGAACCTCCCACTAGCCTCAGTGACATTGAAATATGGAGCTGAAGGATGTTTTGGTGTTGCCCTCCTTCCCATTGGCCCCGATGACCCTCCAGATAAGGCCATGTGGTTTGAGTTGAACTGAAACTGGGGAAATAACAACAGACTCATGGCTGCAGACAGAAATAGGCAGCTCCCACGGGCATCCCCCTGGCCTAGGCTAGGAAGGGTCCCAGGAGGGGATGCCCTATACCTTCCCCTCTCCAAGGCTATCATTCCTATGACACCCCCAGCCAGGATCCCCATTCTCACATTGCTTCAACTGGCCCTCCTTGCCTCTTCCTCAGAATTGGGGTGCCCCTTCCACTGCTTCGAGGTCTGGACACACGGGGGATGCAAGCTTCTCTGAGATAGGGTGGGCTAGAGTATGTCTCCAGCTTGCGTCTGGACCCTGTGATCACTGTGCTGATTCAGACACTCTGCCTCTCCTGCCTTCCCTCTGAACCCATGTCAGCTTAGACTCTTTTCTTGCTTGACCCAGTGCCTGGCTCCTTGCTGGCTTTGATCAAAGGAAGACAACAGAAGCCACTCACAGCTGCTAAATTCTAGGACAGATGCTCAGAAGCCGAATGTGACAAGAAACTGGAAAGAGAAGAGCTTAGCCATGGATGGGTGGAGGGTGTCTCACCGCAGGTTATGCGCATGGACACACACACACACACACCCTTGACCCCCCAGTCTGCACACTCTGACACACACACCTGTCCAGGTCCCATCACATAAGCAAACTCACTCACTTATCCTCTGTGTGCGTATGTGAGCCCTTATGCAGTTCACTGAGTATCGGAAGGAAAAAAGGAAGGCAGGAGGGAAGGAGGGCAGAGACTGTCCTTCAGCCTCTGTTGCTTCTCCACCTCCCTCTAAGGTGGTCTCTTCCAAGGCAGGCATCTCCATGGGGGTCTGGAAGGCCATTTTCCCTGGACTCCTATCACAAAGGATCTTGCAGTTAAGTTTTTGGCTTAATCTGTTAAGGATGTAACATTCTCAGAGATACATTGCAAGGATTAAAAAGAGAAGGCATTAATTGCAAAACTTTAAGCTTGAGTCTTGTTGGCTGAACCCCACTTCACTTGTAATTGGTGAACTATGAATTAACATTGTGTAAGTTCTGTTATTTTCTGGAAAACAGAACAGTCATCTTGCATATAAATTAAGGGGGTGGTTAAAGCATTAGTATTCTAAAACAAACATTTCTGAAAGCCTCAATTTTTGTGACCCTGATTTAAAAAAATTATTTTCTAATCTCCCAGAAGCCTAGAAATGAGCAAGAAATCTTTCATACTATGAGAAACCCTGTCCCAAGGAGGCTCCCAGCACTGGCGGGGGTTTTCCTTTATCCCTTCATTGCCTTTGTCACTGAAAGCATATGCCAGGGACTGGGCACAAATTTGCCCAGGGCTTCCAGCAAAAGCAGTGAGGCATCGTGGCTGTGACTTGTGCTGGGGTCGGGGGGAGCGGGGGATTTCCTTGGCTCAGTGCCAGGGCAGCCCTGGTCTTCATCGTCAGGGGTGAGAGGAACAGGCAGGTCACTCATAGCTCCACCCAGCAGGCTAACCACGCATGCCTTCTCATCCACAGTAAACACAGGCCTTCCTCATCCCCGTGTGCAGCACCAGACCCTTTGGGCACTTATCTTTTCACTAGTCCTCTGACCTGTTTACATTCCAAACCTCTGGGCCTACCCAAGCCGCTCCCAGAGCCAATAGGAGGTTCCCCGGGAAATGCTCCCAGGAGCAAGTTTTGTGGGGAAGCTGAACCTGCTCTCCTCCCCTTCCCTCACTCCCAGGGCTGAATCAGAACCATTCCAAGTGCAGGGATGCTTCTCTCTTAAGGAAATAGCGTTCATTTCTAAGGCTTTTCTCATGGGGTGATGCCTCTTCCTGCTGGAGCTTTGCTGTGAGGCGGAATGAGAAGTTGTCACAGCTGACAGCACAGCCGTTCTCTCTGGCAGGGCTCCGTGATGTCCTAGGTCTCTAAAACCAGAATCCATGTGACAGACTGAGGGTACCTGGACTCCATGGGTAGTCATAGTCCCTCCTACAAAGCCTCAGAGCCTCACTCTATGCTCCTGCCTTCTAGAAAATTCTGTCCAATCATAAGATTCCTTAGGATGGGTCCATGTGTGTTTTTAAATTTTTCTTATGCTTTCGCAAGTGCACCTCTCCACCCACAGCTTTCTACTGGGCTTTACTCATTGCTCAATCAGTGAAGGTTTGTTGACCACCTACAACAGCCAACTGCATGCAGTTCTGCTCTCCACCATCGGTTCTGGAAAAGCTGCTGTTTAACGGAAGAGAAAAGCTATGCTTTGCCCAACCCAACACTCACTCTCCACGTTTGAGAACGTTTCCTAAGAGAATCTTAATTTCTTTTTTTTCTTTTTTCACTTTAAACAAAAATGAGATGGGGGTCTCACTATTTGCCCAGGCTGGTCTTGAACTCCTAAGCTCAAGTGATCCTCCCACCTCGGCCTTTCAAATTGCTGGGATTACAGGTGTGAGCCACTGTGCCCAGCCCCTAAGAGAGTTTTAAATTCTAATTTCAATTCCAATTATTGTGGATCTGGGCTTGACTCCTGGCTCTGACTCTCCAACCCAGGCTTCTCATCTATGTGAGGATCAAACGAGATCATGCATTTGAAAGCATGTTATAAAGTGCAAAATATCTGCAAGTGGCAGAGGCTTACTTACTCATTTATTTGTTTATAAAGAGCAGATTATCCAGAGAGACGCTTTGATTTTTTTTTTTTTTTTTGGTGATACAGGGTCTCCCTTTGTTGATCAGGCTAGAGAGTGCAGTAGTGCAATCACAGCTCACTGCAGCCTTAACCTCTCTGGGCTCAGGTGATCCTCCCTTCACAGTGTCCTGAGTAGCTGGGACTATAGGCATGCGCTACCACACCGGGCTAATTTTTGTCTTTTTTGTAGAGATGGGGTTTTACCATGTTGCCCAGGCTGGTCTCAAACCCCTGAGCTCAAGTGATCTGCTCACCTCAGTCTCCCAAAATGCTGGGATTACAGGCGTGAGCCACAGCGCCCCATGGACTCCTTGATTTTTAAAGTGAGATAGCCCCCTTCCCTATCTCTCTCATTAATTTACTGTTAAAACCCAGGACTGGTGGAATGTTTCTGCTCAGAGCAGGGATGGGTGGAAGTCCTGATGGATTGGTCAAGACATTAGGAGCAGCTATTTAAGGCTAATTGGCTTTGTATGGAGAGGTTGAGGTTGGGCTGGGAATGAGGTTGGGTTTGTCTCCCAGGGCTAGGCAGGGTTAGCAGCAGGGTTACTCTGCACCCTGAGCTGGCATTCTTTTTGCTTGTCAGATCTCCTGTCTAATTGGTCACCCCTAAGCCTCCATGCCTTGACCCAGAGCTACCCTGCGGTAGAGAATGGGGCTGCTTCTGACCCAGCACTGTGCCTGTGAACATTGGAACATCCCTCTCTCTTTTTTGCCTTCTTTCTGTTCTCAACCTAGATGTCGAAAGCCATCCTGCTCTCTTTATCTCTTCCTGTAGTCCAGAAGGGGGTTGAAAGCAGAGAGAATCAAGCAGTCTTTGCCAATTTATGAGCACAGTTAGCAGAGGAGTGAGCCTGAAGCCCTTTCAAGGCCCCCATTAGGGCTGATAGGGTCCTGAGATAACAAAGGAGCCTTATGGGGGCGTGATGACTTCAAGATGCCCCTTTCTAGGAAGGTGAAATGATAGAAGGATGAGCTTGCCTGGGGCAGTGGGAGGAGAGTCTGCTAGGTGCATACTAGTTAGAAGAGAAGATTCTCACCCCTCCACCATACCTAGTGATATCAACCCTGTTCTGGGCCTCAGTTTTCTTATCTGTAAAATGGGAATAACAGAATCTTCCCTATACCTATATTCCTTACCCAGTTGTCAGAAGCAAGTGTGGTTAGCAGCTTTAAAATGCACTACAGATCAAAAAGTGCTAAAAATAAAAATAACACTATTATGGAGAGACCATCTGTCTCCCCAGTGTCTACCACAAGGCAAAGTGTAAACAGAATGAAGATTTTCTGGCCTCAGGCCACTAGTCTAGAAGAGCAAGTTTTCCATTCTGAGTGGTGGGGAAGAAACCAGGGTGAGACGACTTTTCTCTGACAGCCTGCCGCTTACCATATCCTTCTCTGCCCCTGCCACCCACCATATCCTTCTCTGCCCCGCTCCCCCAGCATCTCCAACCCTTGAAGAAAGCCTAGAAGAGTGTGTCTGATGCCTTGAGTGGTTATAGATCTGAGACCCAACCCTGCAGTTCTTCAGATGCTTAGCTGGGTAGGCTTAGGCAGAGCAATTGCTTTTCTCCTCTGTAAAATGGGCATATTAACACATTCTTTTCTGTTTTGAGAGTTAAATGAGTCAATACACGCAAAGTGAGTGTTCTGTGAATGTTAAGGTTTTGTTGATATTATTTCAAAGCAATGGGGTCTCTTTTCCTCCAGCCTGGCTAGAGGGCAGCCCCCATGCACTGCTCAAAGGCAGGGATCCTTGTGGGTGGGGTACCAGCTCTTCCACACAGAGCAACTTCCTCCCCTTTGTGGCTTTGTGAGATCACACTTGGGTCTCGGAAACAACTAATTGAGGAGACTCTGGAAGCTCCCAGCCACCTAGGGAAAACTTGTTCTGTCTGTCTTTTTTTTTTTTTGTCTTTTTTTTTTTAATCTTTCAAAATGGCTTTATTATTTTGCCTTCCCACCAGCAGTAAATGAGAGTTCCTGTCATTCACTACCTTCTCACCCATGTGTTCTGCAACAGGTGAGGGGACACTGGCCAGAGAAGGTGCAAGTCTGCCTTCCTCAGCAGGCCGTGGAGTTCCACTGTGATTCGTGACTTCTCCCAGCCTTTTGCACCCAGCTTTTTGCCCCTTCCAGCCTTGAAATGCTTCACTCACATGCCTGATAAATGGGGTTGCCCCCTAGGGAGGTGGAGGGGAATGAAGAAAGTGTTCAGCCCACCCTCTGTGACAGCCCAGACAGGCGGCTGCTGGGCAGGAGGAGCAGGGCCTAGAAGGGTCAGGGGAAGAGCCCAGCATGTGCTTCTGGGGTCCTGGGGCAGGCAGATGAGCAGGTGAGGGGAAACAGAAGCTCTGTGGAGCCATCTTGGGGGAACTTTCTGACCGGAATGTTTCTCTGTGGTATATATGGCTGCTTGTGCTTGCAAGGAGGAGAGAGTAAGACAGCCCTACCCTGTTTACTCCCACTCCCCAAAAAAAGGGATGGCCTGTTTGGGACACTCTGGAGCTCCTTTTCCAGGACACAGTCCTTCTGCCCAGCTAACACTGCCAGAGTCTTGAGCTTAAAAATTACAGCAAAGCTCTCTCTCAGGCCCCTGATTCTCAAGCCCTGGTGGACCATCAGGATCTCCTGAAGTATTAAAACACGACTCCTGGGTCTTGATTCAGTAGATCTGTAGTAAGAGCCGACATCTGTATTTTTAGTAAGCCTTCCACACTCCTCCCTCTCCTGCCCTCAGGTGATTGTGAAGATCAGCTGTGTGTGGGACCCTGATCTCCCTTTACCCTGCCTGCCTTGGGACAGCCCCTCTCTATTAATGGAGAGAAATGGGCAGGGGAGCAGGAGAGGGACCACCCTTCAGTTTTCCCCTCCCCAACTGCTTAAGGAACTGCCGCCTTTTTGTTCTTTTTTCTCCTCTGCCACAGGACCTTTTGCCAACCTGAATGGTTGGAATAATTTCAGAATGGCTTTAAAGAAAAATATTTTTCTGGCTGCCTGCAGGAAAAATAAAAAATAAAAAATGAACTGTCCGCAGAGCTGGGAATTAGGACCTGCAAGGATTGAGAACTGGGTTGCTTTTCTTTCTTTCCAAAAGCCAAGTGGTTTGGACCAGTGAGACAGAAATTCAAAGCTGCTGAGAAGACCCTGTGCAGGTTGGAAAAAGCCACTTTTCTCTCCCTCCTACCCAGTCAAGCCCTAAATAATGAAGAAACCCTTCCAGCTCCCACTCTTGTTTATCTCCTCCCTATTCAGCCCGGACTTGGGATGCAAGATTTTCTTCTGGCTCTGCCATCTCGACGGAAAGACGTACTTTGCCATTGTTCTTACAGCTGGGGAGGTGTGTGAAAGGGCGAGAGACAAGATGCGGGGAACGTGTGTGCCTGTGTGTGTGTGTCTGCTGGTATCTGGTGACGATGAGGTCTAGCTCTGCATGTCAGATGCAGAGGGCAGAGGTGAATGGACAGGATGTCTTCATTTTGTATGGCCATGTGGGGTGGTGGTAGTGAAAGTGCAGCCTCCGTGTGATGTGTGTGACTTCCACAATGTGTGACAATACACAAAAGGTGCAAAGAAATGGGTTCTGGAGTCCAGTTTCTATGGAAACACCTGATCTGTAGAGACACTTTGTGCAGCGTGGCTCACTGTGCTACAACAAACATCTGTAGCAGGAAAGCTTAACTTTTGCAGCAGGCAAATATAGGGGTATAGAGTGATGAAAAGAAGAGGAAGAGGCTTAGGAAAGAAATTAGGAAGACTAAATTTGAACTCATTTGAGAGAAGAAAGAGGTGGGAGGAAGGAAGGAGTAAGAGGATAGAGACTAGATCAGTAAATGGACAGATCAGGAGGAAACTTACTGGATGAAAGATTCTTCCGAGTCTCCTGCCCATCTCCCGAGTGGGCTTACCTGCACACACCTGCCTCTCCTCTCAGCTCTGAGTTTAGTCCTCGTCTTCCACCCCCTCCCTTCGGCGGAGCTGTGGCAGCAGAGAGCCAGCTAGAAGATCTGATCTCCCAGTGGTGTGTGCGTGCTTGTGTTTGCCTCACTTTTCTTCCACCAGATCCTATTGGGGTGGGGAGGTTAGCTTAGGGGGAGGGAGGGGCAGATCTTAGGGAGGGAGGGGAGGAGAGGAGGGAGGAGGGAGGGAGGAGAGGAGAGGAGAGAGGGAGGGAGCTTGGGAAAGGAGGAATGACAATAAAGTCTTTATTTGGCAGCCAAAACTCCCAAAGACTTCATCCACACACCATTCCCACTAACAGACTCATTTTTAATAACATTTCCTTCTGCTGCTGCCGCTTCTGAAGAGGGGTTGTTTGACCCATGTTTGGAAAACAAGCCAAATTAACAGAGGGAAAAGGCATGAAAAGCAACCTCTGTGTAAGCCAGGACTGGATGGCTGGGTCCAGCACTAGCCTGTTTAATTCCTCCTGACAATTGCCTTGCCTTCTGGGGCCGTTGCTCCATGGTGTTAAATTCCTAAACCAGTGAGGGGTTTGGGATGCTTCCTCTGAGCAGTGACAGTCTTTCCCTAAGTTATCTTCTCCAGGAGGTTGCAAAGGGAGTGGAGTCTCAAGCTGGCATAGGAGGTAACTTCGGTTTGGCTGCCAGAGCTGTTCTGAGAACCAGAGAGGGAGAAGTCTGGCCTGAGTTGCACAGCAAAGTTAAGGCAGAATTAAGATTTAATGTAAGACCTAAAGTCACTGTTCCTAGCTCGTGTGGACACTGCAGTGGCTTCTTTCAGCTTCTCTATATCACACTTAGGTGAGATTTAGGGGCTGTGTGGTCATCACACAAAGTGATGGGAAATCGAAATTTCCCCCGTGCACATCAACACCCCAGAAGACCCATTCAAGTACCACCATTACCTCTAACAATCCTCTAACAATGCCCCTCAGTTAAGAAAGCACAACACACTTGCAGTTCAGTAGATGCCCATCAAAATTTCTTTCCATGGCTGGGCACGGTGACTCATGCCTGTAATTCCAGCACTTCAGGAGGCAGAGGCAGGTAGATCACCTGAGGTCAGGAGTGCGAGACCAGCCTGGCCAACATGGTGAAACCCTGTCTCTACTAAAAATACAAAAAATTAGCCAGGTGTGGTGGCAGGTGCCTGTAATCCCAGCTACTAGGGAGGCTGAGGCAGGAGAATTGCCTGAACCCGGGAGGCAGAGCTTGCAGTGAGCCAAGATCGTCCTGCTGCACTCCAGCCTGGGCAACAAGAGTGCGACTCTGTCTCAAAAAAAAAAAAAAAAAAAAAAAACCCCCATCCCAGCTGACTACTTAGAAAATGCAATGCAATTTTCTTCTCTATTATTGGTTCCACGGAGAGCTGCAGAGCCCAGTGACAGAGAACTGCCTGCCTGCCCTCCCCAATATGGGGTAGAGGACAGAACATTAAAATTAGGGTCTGCAGCCCTGGGCTCAACCACTCACAAGCTCTGTGATCTTAGGTGAATCACTTGATCATGAGGACCCTCAGTTTCCTCATTTATAAAATGTGGATAATATTGACCTCACAGGGTTGGGAAGGTTAAATATTGTAAACGTGAGAGCATTTTATAAACTGGGAAGATAGTAGGGTTTAGGAAAGGGATTGTGGTGAATGGTAATCAGCCTAAGGAAAGAAGGAAAAATAAAGCCCAGACCTTTCTCCAACCCCCATTCCACCCCAGATCTCATGGCTTCACACCCTGCTGGTGAGGTCTTGCTGGAAGACAGCACGGCTCCTCTCCAGGTTCACATTAACCGTGGCTCTGCCAGGCTGCTCCTGCGCTTCAGTTCTCATGCAGATGGGAAATGGCGTCTTCTGCAGGCTGGGAACATCAGACCTCAGATTTGCTTGTTTCCCTTTGTATGGTGGGTGGTAGATGATAGAGTGCACAAAAAGACTGGCCGGGCGCGGAGACTCATGTCTGTAATCCCAGCACTATGGGAGGCCAAGGCAGGAGGTCAGTTGAGCCCAGGAGTTCAAGACCAGCCTGGGCCACATAGGAGACCCCATTTGTACAAATAATTTAAAAATTAGCTGGGTGTGGTAGTGTGCACCTGAAGTCCCAGCTACTTAGGAGACTGAGGTGAGAGGATTACTGGAGGCCGGGAGACCAAGGCTGCAATGAGCTGATTACGCCACTGCCCTCCAGCCTGGGTCACAGAGCGAGATCCTGTCTCAAAAAATGAGGTGAGCAAAGTACAGTGAGGTGCAGGGAGGACGGGTAGAGTGCTGGTGGGGATAGACAGACTACAAGGAGTGTGGACTATATGGGCAGGGGCAGGGGTGTCACCTGTATCCATCTGTATGAAATCCACCCAAATCCCAAGAGTCTATGCCCTTGGGAGTGGATGGCCAACTTCCAAGCCCTGACCAAGCCAGTTATCTCCCTTCCCCCGTCTCCTATCTCCCACATCCCACGCTATGCAGAGAGAATTGGAAGGAAGTATAGATATGGCCAGCAGGATATTCAGGAGTGTCCACAATAGAGTTTGCTAATCAGTGGCTTGTGGACTTAATATAGCTTGAGTACCTAATTTGTTTTTGACAGCACATTAATGTTTTAAAAGTTTTGTGGAAATTTTAAAACGTACACATATTTACACAGGGTAGTATTAATATCCCCGTTACCTAATACCTAGCTTCAACAATTACCAACTCATGGCCAATCTTGTTTCTTCTGTGTTCCCCACTCCCACAAACGCTACTGGTATATTTTGAAGCACCGATTTTTTTAAAAAATGGATTTGAACACCTTAGGCAGGACAAGCACTTTCCAGTTCAACACAGTCACCATCCTCGGAGCCAGGGGGCCAGGTTCTTGTCCCATTGCATGCTGTGTGACCTTGAAGATGTCTCTCTCCCTCTCTGACCTCAGTTTACCATTTATAAAACACGAGGTTGTACCAAATGACCTCTCAGTGCTCTTCCAACAATAGTGTGAAAAGAGAGTATAAGGTTTGGGGTTAGGAAACCTGGATTAAGATATCAACTCTGCTGTTCTCTAGCTACCTGATGAGCAGGACTCAGCACCTGAGTCTTGGTTTTCTCATCTGTACTTGGAAGTTAACAACCCTGCCGCATCTCCCTCCCAGGGTACACCCAAGATAACACGGGGATCACCGAAAGCAATGGTAGGGGAGTAGTTTGTGATTCACTGGCGTCATGCACCCTGGGACCATGTGAATCCTCCAGGAAGAGCCTCCTTTACTCTCCTAGAGTCTCGGGGACACCAGTGGTGCGTCTTCAACCCAGGGGAGGTATTTATCTCTTGCTGGTGTGGCCAGAGGACAGTCGCAGGCACATGATGTGAATGCTGGGGCTTATGGTGAGAAGTCCAGATACGCACATTGCTGCTGCTACTGCCGTCTGGTCCTGGGAGAGGGCTAGGGGCAGCAGGGTTAGGAGACAGAACGCAGGGAGGGCCAGGCAGCAGAGGGAGGGGACTCTCCAAGATGGTGGGTTTCAGCTGCATTTGCAAAGTCGAGACCTGCCCACACTTTCCACCCAGACTGAAATCCATCTGGGGGGCTTACCATTTCTTTGACCCTCACAGTAATTGCTGCCTTGGTTACAAGCAGTGAGTGCTTAAAGCAAGAGAAGAAAGGACACAATTGTGTAATACTCTTTCCATAGAAGTACAGGAGGGGGGTACTCAAGCTTCCCACCTCCCCCATGGTGGTCCTGAGACTCTGCCGGGAAGGAGCAGTGTGGGCCTGAAGAGTTTGGCTCTAACTGCTCAGTGGTCATCAGGACCCACAGAGGCTGGCCCTAGATAGACCCTCACCCTGTACTAGTTGAGGCTCCCAGTCCAGGGTGGCTGGGATCTGGGCAAATGCGTAACAGGGGAGAAGCTGTGTAAGTCCTGTGGCAGCCCGTCCCACCCTCCAGCCTGGGGGGCCTGGGTTGCCTGGGGTGAGTGGGCCCCTGCTGGGCAGAGACAGCATCCTGTTCATCATGGTATAAGCCACAGCACCCACCAACGGCTTGGCACACCCTGGGTGCTCAGTAGGGGTCTGTTTCATTGAATTTAAGAGGGTTGAACAAGGAGATTCTGTCACCCTTTTTTTTTAAAAAAAGGTGATTATTTTTTGAATAGGTAACACATTCTCTTGATTGAAAATCTAAGAGGTATAAGAGCTTGCACAGGGAAAAAGTCTTTTTCCTTGCCTGTCCCCTCATCACTCAGTTTCCCCCAGAAGACAGTGCACCAGTTTCCTGTGTCTTCACAGATTTATTTAATGCACATGCTAGTAACAAATAAGCAGCTATGCACTTTTTTTTCACTTAGTGGTACAGGTAGATTTTGAAGATGATCATATTGGTACTTTTGGTGATTGTTTCTCTGCCCCCACTCCCCAATATTTATTTGAGTAGTCTCTCTTGGTGAACATTTGGGCTCCTTTAATTAATTAATTAATTAATTTTTTTTTTTTTTTTTTTTTGAGACTGAGTCTCGCTCTGTCGCCCAGGCAGGAGTGCAGTGGCACGATCTCCACTCACTGCAAGCTCCGCCTCCCAGGTTCACGCCATTCTCCTGCCTCAGCCTCCCGTGTAGCTGGGACTACAGGCGCCCGCCACCGCGCCCAGCTAATTTTTGTATTTTTAGTAGAGATAGGGTTTCACCATGTTAGCCAGGATGGTCTCGATCGCCTGACCTCCTGATCTGCCCGTCTTGGCCTCCCAAAGTGCTGAGATTACAGGTGTGAGCCACCGCGCCCGGCCTTATTTTTTGTTGAGACAGAGTCTCCCTCTTGTTGCCAAGCTGGAGTGCAATGGTGCAATCTCTGCTCACTACAATCTCCGCCTCCCAGTTTCAAGTGATTCTCCTGACTCAGCCTCTCAAGTAGCTGAGATTACAGGCACCCACCACCAAACCTGGCTAATTTTTGTATTTTTAGTAGAGATGGGGTTTCACCATGTTGGCCAGGCTGGTCTTGGTCTCGAACTCTTGACCTCAGGTGATCTTCCCGCCCTGGCCTCCCAAAGTGCTGGGATTATAGGCATGAGCCACCTCGCCTGGCCTGGGCTCCTCTTTTTTTTTTTTTTTTTGAGATGGAGTCTTGCTCTGTTGCCCAGGCTGGAGTACAGTAGCACAATCTCGGTTCATTGAAAGCTCCGCCTCCTGGGTTCATGCCATTCTCCTGCCTCAGCCTCCTGAGTAGCTGGGATTGCAGGCACCTGCCACCACACTGGTTAATTTTTTGTATTTTTTAGTGGAGACGGGATTTCACCGCGATAGCCGGGATGGAGGGCTCCTCATTTTTAAGGTATGCAGTGCTAAAGTTGGAGTCTCACAAACTTGGTTGCAGGCCTGGCTCTGCCTCCTCTCCATGCTAACGGGGTGGCCTTGGGCTACACAGCCCTTCCTGAGCCTCAGTTTTCTCCTTTTATGTGTCAGGTATTCAAGGCAGTCCACCAGCTCAGCAGTGACAGAAATACATTTTATCCTATCATTTCACTTCTCTAATTTCTGGATCCAAGTGCTCGTTTCACCGGGACAGTGGAATACTCCACCTCAGTCCTTGGTACCCATGGGGGGCCTCCCAGCAACTTGAGGCAGGTTTATTCAGTGGCAGCCCTAACAGGGATGGAGAGTGTCTGTGGGGAGGGGACGTACATGGCTCCTGGCTGATGCTGCTGCGGGGCGCACCCTCCGTCCCACTGAGGCCCCTTCTGGCCGAGCAGCCCTCTGACACTTCCTAGGCTGCATGTAGGGGACAGGAACTTTCTGCAGGGCTATTTCCTCTCTGGAAACGTGCTGGCTGCCTGGCACTCTGCCAGGGGCAGGCTCTCCCATTCCCTCTCTCAGGGCTCTCATTCTCCTCCAGCTCAACCTCTTTCACATGCGTATTAAAGCCAGGGGCCCTTTCTTTTCTGGGGAAAGAAGTTTCCATGTTCCCTTTTCTTCCGGCCAAGACACTGTGTCTATGCCCAGAAGCCCCCAAGAACCTAGGCTTATGGAAAATGAAGCCAAAGGCACATGCAGGCAGCTTCTGCTTCCTGCCTCCCCACAGATCTGATGTGCTTGTTTCCGTGAGAGGGAGGGACAGGGCACAGGCAGCAGAGGAAGAAATACAACTTATCTGTCGGCCACACAGTGAGCACAGCTGGACCGGAGAACCCCTAAATCCCTCTCTGCGAATTGTCGTGATCCTGTTGAGGGGTTGTCGGCTTGTGGACCATCAGGGCAGTCCTGCGAGAGAGGGCTGTTGACACCTGGTAGGAAGGAGGGTGCTGATACACGAATGCTATAGACATGGCGTGTAGGCCTGAGTGCAAAGGCTACACCATCAGCTGGTGTTAGCAGACAGCACTAGCCTGGGGCTGTTCAGTAAGCACTGCTCTGGGCTTCCCCAGGTCTCCCAGAAGCCAGGGCTCACGTGAGTAGTGATGGCATTTTGCCTTCCAAGGTGAGGTCCTCCTAGGTTCTGGGGTCTCCCAATCACATCATCCTGAAACCCCAGCCTAATTTAATTTTATGTTGTAAAAGTCACAAGTCACAGCAAGTCACAGGCACCTGGATCAAATATCCAGGTTCCAGGTATCATGCTGAGCAAGCTTCCAAATGCCATCCTGCTCCATGTAATAGATTACTGGGTAATGACACTGCCTCACACAGGCACAGTCCCACTGCATCCTGTGACGATGGCCAGCTATGGAGATGTGTGGTCAGTTATGCCCCATGTCACAAGGTCTAGGAGGGCAGGAGCAAGGCAGCCCTGCCAGGGACCCCCACACATGACCTTGGGGGATCCCACATCCATATGTGCACCAAGCAATGTCTCTAAATTGAGTAACAGTAACAATAATAAAGCCTCCTGAGAATTATTATAGGCAAAGCACCCTTCTTAGCCCACTGCATGTACCAGCTCTTTGGTCCTCACATAGCTCAATGAGGCGGGGACTGCTATAATACTCATTTAACAGGTGAGAGACTAAGGCACAGTTAGTTTACATTTCAAAGGTCACAAATCTAGTAATGGCAGAGATAAGATTTGAACCCAGGTCGTCTTCCTACAATGTTCTTGTTTGTGTATATGTATACTGTTGTGATGAATAAAATGCAAATTATTTGAAATCATCTTTAAATTCATGTAACTTTGTGTTATTACGTATTCATTATCATCACATACTTTTTTTAAGTTGAAAAGAAATCTTTACACTTAAAACTGTTAAGAACCACTGATCTAGGTTTCAGTTACTCCTTCTTAAAAGACGGAGTTGCTTTCAACTGTTCTCTTCACCCCGCTCCCCACGCCCCAGACTCTCCAAGTCCAGTCAGTTCTATTTCCTCCATGGCTTGACAGCTGGCCGCCTCTCTCCTGTCATGGTACTGTTTTCCTCTAGACCCTGGCCCACTGCTATGTTGTCCTGATGGGTCTCTCTGCCCTCCACCCTCCACCTGGCTCTTCCTCAGGCATAGCTCTGACTAGGTCACCTTGCATGGTTCCCTGTCCCCATGACCATTGTTCTTGGCCCACAGCACGTGTTAGATTCACCTAAGTGTTCCTGAAAGTGCCTGAGGCCCCAGCCCTAGAGATGCTAGTTCAAATATATGTGCGTTTTCCAGGCTGTCCTCATGAGTGATTCTGATCTGTGCCCTTGGCTGATAATTAGACCTGTAGAATGCAGCCCAAGCTCCATGGTCTGTCTCCTGCTTACCTTTCCAGCCCCTGTTTCTCAAAGTCTAGACTCTAAGCATGTGTCTGTCTCACAGCAGCCAGAGTACTCCAAGCTATTTCACCTCTGCATGCCTTTGCCCACTGCTCCTTCCATGTAGAAAGCCCTTTCGCTTACGCCTGTAATCCCAGCACTTTGGGAGGCCAAGGTGGGCGGATCATGAGGTCAGGAGTTCAAGACCAGCCTGGCCAACATAGTGAAAACCTGTCTCTACTAAAAATACAAAAATTAGCCAAGTGTGGTGGCATGTGCTATAGTCCCAGCTACTCGGGAGGCTGAGATGGGAGAATGGCTTAAACCCGGGAGGTGGAGGTTGCAGTGAGCTGAGACCACGCCATTGCATTCCAGCCTAGGTGACAGAGTAAGACTCCATCTCAAAAAAAAAGAAAAAAAGAAAAAAGAAAAAGAAAGGCCTTCTTCCCTTAGGTGTTACACCTTCTAGGATGCTCTCCCAACAGCACTCTCCTCTTTGACTCCTGGTCTCTCCGTTTGCTGCAGCAGTCCCCCGGTGGATGGCCCTCCCAGGAACCGTGCCACTTCCTTGCCCTTCTCTGCTCTCCTGTCTGCCTCATCCACAAGATCCCGTGGGCCTGTGCCAAATCGGATTCCTACTTGGAATCCCAAAACCTACATGGTTCTGATACACAGTAGGCGCTCAGGATCCTGCACTCGGGCCCCAGCGGGAATCAGGCAGTGAGCCCAGAAGCACTGAAATACTTTCTCCTCTTAGTGGGTTTGTCTGAGTAATTGCAAAATCCTCCTGTTTTTATTTTTTTCCTGAAGCCTTCTCATCTTCTAATCTGTTTTCCATGACCCAACAAGTGTGTTATTTCCCCAAACACAAACCTGATCATGTAATTCCCTTGCTTAAAATTTTGCAATGTCTCTCAGGTATTTATAGAATAAAATTCAAATGCCTTGGCATGACATTTGAGACCCTGCAGCCTGACCTGACTTTCTTGCCATTCTAATTTCCTCTCATAGTTCCTGTGGAACCAGAGAACCAGACTCATGGGATCCTGGTTCCCTGGGTTTTTTGTTTTGTTTTGTTTGTGAGACAGAGTCTCGTTCTGTCGCCAAGGCTGGAGTGCAGTGGCATGATATTGGCTCACTGCAACCTCTGCCTCCCAGGTTCAAGCGATTCTCCTGCCTCAGCCTCCCAAGTAGCTGGGATTATAGGTGCGCACCACCATGCCTGGCTGTTTTTTGTACTTTTAGTACAGACTGGGTTACACCATGTTGGCCAGACTGGTCTCAAACTCCTGAACTCAGATGATCCACCCGCTTCGGCCTTCCTAAGTGCTGGGATTACAGGCATGAGCCAGCACACCCGACTGGTTCCCTGGGTTTTCATGCCTCTATGCCTTTGCCCAGTCTGAGTTCAGATGTCCTTCTTTCTCCTGTTCTCCATTTGGGGGAACTCCTATTCATCCTGCAAGGCCCAACTCAAATGTTACCTCCTATGTGAGGCTCTCCTCAGTTCCCACAGGCAGAGCGAGCTCACTCTTGACTGTGATACCCTGGGCCACAGCTCTGCACAGCACAGTTACTTCTTGTTTCCACATCTGCCTTCTGTGTGATTGAAGGGTCTCCAAGGCAGAAACCCAGCTCCTGGCAAATAATTAAATAATAATGATCAGGATAGCTAGCCCTTACAGAGCACTTACTATGTGCTATGCGTGTGCTCTACAGGGCATCAGCTCATTTAATCCTCATAACAACCTCAGGAGTAGGGGCTATTATTACCATCCCCACTTTACAGATGAGGAAGTTAAAGGAGAGTGTTATGATACAGTCAGTAAGTGTCAAGGTATTACAGTAAGTGTTGAAGCTGGAATTTGAACCCAGGCAGCCTGACTCCGGGATTCACACTGTCCATGCTGTCCTGATAAATGCCCTCAGAATGAATGGTAATCTGCAGGCTCTGACCTAGTGAGAGTGTGTGTGTGTGTGTGTGTGTGTGTTAACAAGACATGATATGACTCTGTCCCTGCCCACATTAGCTCTGGTGTCAAACTAGGTTGGAAGGGTGTTCTCCTGAGGCCTGGTACAGACTGTGGCTTTCAGTGAAATAACAGAATCGTCATCTCTTCCAGCAGGTGTTACCCACACCCACCCTCGCCCACTCCCCTCATTTCTCCTACAAGCCTCGGCCTCCTTTCTTTGTATTTCTCTTTTATTTTGTTCTGCTTGGCCAGTCTGGAAAAATGACTGGTTGGCCTGCAGCTCGGGGAGTGGTGCCTGGTCTCCCTCTTGGCCTCTCCAGGCCCCTCCTTCTAACCCCCATGCACAGCCCTGGCCTTGTTCGGAGCCAAATCACAGGGCTCAGGGGCTGAGCCACGTGTCTGCCCACCCCGCTGCCTTCTGAGTCTGTGAGCCTCCCGACTCCTGCCCCACCACAGGCAAAGGACCCAGCCAGAGGCAAAGACCAATACCAAGAACGTGCTCAGTCTGTGCACTCCCTCCCCAGCCTCCCAGGCTTGGAACTGCTACTGCAGGATGTCACCAGCCATGTTCCCTGCTTGTCTACTGCCTGATCCCTCCTAGGCTGGCATTCCTCCCTGGCAGGTGGCCCACCTGAGCAGACCCCTCTGTTCCATGCTTACTCTGCCTTCCACTCGCATGCACTCACTTATGGATTTTCCCTGAACCCCTACGCCCACGCTTCACAAAACCTGGCTCTGCCTTTAGACCTGTGGAGTATGCCCCAGGCAGAGGGGCTGTGTCTCGCTGGTCAACCTAGCGTTTCCCAAGAGCACCAAAAGAAGGGAGTCTCCCAGTTGATGGTGTGGGAAAGTGGGGCCATGCTTGGCTTTATCCTTGTTCTCCCTCCCAGGTCGGTGCCCAGAGAGGGTAGCAGGGGCCTGGGGGCTAGTCAAAGTGCTCCATGGAGCAAGGCATGCTTGCTTCTGCTCTAGAAGCTGACTCACAGCCTCAAATGAGCAATACAGATGCAGACAGGATGATCTGAGGGCACCAGGACCTGTAACGACTGTCTGACCCCAAAGGTACATAGTAAAGGATAAAGACGTTTTATGGCTGTGGCTCGTGAAATAGCATGATAGAGGATCCAGAGCATTGTCATGAGGTGTCCATGCCAAGAGACACTGTGTTTCCTTCTAGTGTTTATGCTGACCTTGGCGTCATCAACAGTGGATTTAGCCAAGAGAGCTCCGGGCCGAGGCTGTGAACCCGGGAAGTAGTTTATTGGGTACAAATGCTGCCCCTTCCATCCAGTCACCTCTCTGCCGTGCACTGCAGCCACCCCAGCCACGCCTGGGGAGACCATCCTAGGTGCCCTTTCTTGGCAGGCACTCTGGGGTGGGACTAGGGTCCATGCAGCAGCAGGACCAGACCCTCCATGCCATGGCCTCCTCCCCACATGGTCCCCGGGAGCTGCCCCTTGCTAATCTCAGGGCCTCAGGGCCAGCTGTCCCATTCCAGGAGGCCATTCCTAAGACAGAGCAGAGCTCTAGGGCTGGAAACAGTTATGCGAGCAATGGAGCATCCCATCTTGGCCCACCCCAGGTGTGGGGAATTTTCAGGCCCAGTTGAGCCAAGCCACAGAATGAAGGCAAAAAGGCAAAACATGTTTTGGAAGGTGGCTGGCAGCCCCAGCTGTCTGCTCCATGGGCCAAGGCTTCATGAAAGGCTGTGGAGTTACTGAAGCAGTGCGGGGCCTGGGGAAAGGCGACCCAGGAAGTGATGGCTCTGCTTTCTTCGAGGCCCTCAGAAATGAAGTCTCTCCACCCCACTGTGCCTCATTCCCCCAGTCATGGTCGGCCTAGCACTTCAAGCTAAAAATGACCTTGTTGGGAAGTTCCTCCTTCCATCTACCTTGCCTCTCTCATGCTGGAATTCAGGCTCCTTTCTATTTAGATCCTTATTGGAAGACAGAGAAGCCCTCTTCCATCTTGAGTGGAACTTGGATTTGAGGAGAGCTTTGGACTCCTTGGAGACAGGTGCCGGGTGAGGGGCAGGTGTTGTCCTGAGCACTATTATGCCATTAGCATTACTCATCTGCTGGGCTCCTGCTAAATGCAGTAGCCCTCTGGGCGGGCAGCCACCCTTCCTCCTGTTTTTTCTGGAGAGGGAAAAAATGGGGAGGTGGGGAGGTGTGGGGAAGCGTGGGCAGAAGGAGGAAAGGAAAGACACAGAGAGATAAGGGGAGCCATCGACCTCTAAATCCAGGTTTCTGATGGGCTCCCATTGCTGTCTTTACTCAGGGGGAGGGTGGGCGAAGGGGAATTTGGTTCCTGAGGCTGTTGCACTCTGATTACTGTGGACCCAAGACCCTTTCCCTCTCTCCTCCTTCCTCCCTCTTCCTTCCTCCCTCCTCCTCCTTCTTCCCTCCTCCCTTCTCCCTCTCTCCCTCTTCAGCTCTTTCTCCTCTTTTCCTCTCCCTGCTTTTCTTTCTCCCTCCTCTCTTTGCGCCTCCCACTTTTCTCCTATTCCTCCATCTGCCGACCCTTTCCTCCCCTCCAGCTGTGCACTCTATGCTCCTTCCTTGCTCTCTGCTTCTTCTCTCCTCTGTCTTTGGGCTACTCTAGTGGCTGAGCTCAGGGAGGGGATATGAAATTCATTAGCTGCCACATTGCAGTGGGATTAAATCATTCTGGCCGCTTCTCCGGCATCACTCTTCTCTCTATAGGGCCCTCACAGAGCTACAGGCGCCTCCTGGAGCCCTTCAGTCCCGCTCCCCGGTCTTGCCTTGACTCTACCCCAGCGCCTGTTGACCAGAGCCAGGCCCCATCCCCCATCCCGAGCCCATGGTGGGTGGGCGTGGAGGTGGCTCAAAGCCTGCTCACTCCAGCTTCTCCTCTAGAGGTTTCCCTCCCAGCCTCTAAGCCCAGAATTGGGCCCTGATTTGACAAAGGGAAACCACGCTTTTTCTTTTCTCCCTTGGCCCCTGAGCCTATCTTCGGGTGCCCTGCTGCCTTCCTGTGCCAGCTTCTGTGCCAGCCCTACCAGGTCCCTCTACCACCCATCTTTTTCCTCCCTGGTCACTCACGCCTCTTGCCTGGCAGCTTCTGCTCTCACAGAGTCCCCAAGCCACCCTCAGAGGAGTGATCTAAATTACTCTGGCTTCCCCTTTAGACTAAAAGCTCAATGAGGGCTTACAGTATATCCCAGCACCCTGCAGGCCTGGCATTCATTTGACAAATATTTATTGAGCACCTACTATGTGGGAGGCACTATAGTAAGCTCCGAGGGTATAGCTGGGAACAAAACAGGCATCATTCCTGTCCTTCTTAGGTGTTCAGTCCAGTGGAAAATACAGGAATAAACAAACACATAAATCAGCTTAAGCATATCACAACTGGTGGTGTTATGAAGCAGGGAAAGGACCCGTAGTAAGTCCTTAATACATATTAAAGGAATGCATGAATCATGAATTAACTCCACTTTTTTTTTTTTTTTTTTTGAGACGGAGTCTCGCTCTGTCACCCAGGCTGGAGTGAAGTGGCGCAATCTCGGCTCACTGCAACCTCTGCCTACCGGTTTCAAGTGATTCTCCTGCTTCAGCCTCACAAGTGGCTAGGACTACAGGTGTGCACCACCACACCTGGCTAATTTTTGTATTTTAGTAGAGACGGGATTTCACCATGTTGGCCAGGCTGGTCTCAGACTCCTGGAATCTTATGATCCACCTGCTTCAGCCTCCCAATGTGCTGGGATTACAAGTGTGAACTACTGCACCCAGCAAACTCCACTTTCTTTTCTATTTCCTTTCCTACTTTGCTTTCCAGCCTGAAGGCTGGTCTGGTCTGTGCCACCTAAAAATATCTCTAATTATATCCCGTCCTAAATTATTCTCTCATTTGTTCCTCTTGTATTATTAGTTTTGTCTCACAATTAATAATACTAATAAATTTCCATGCATTAAATGGCTATTATGTGCCAGGCAATATATTAAGAACCTTAATGTATGACCTCATTTTAATTTTTATTTCTATTTTAAAGGAAACTGAGACTCAGATTAAATAACCTGTCAAAAGTCACACAGCTAGCACCCAGAGAAAACCCATGTCTTATACTTCTTCACTGCCCCATGGGGCCAGGGGCACCCAAGATCCCACAAGAGAAGCTGGAGAACCAGGCTGGTGGGGATTGGGGGACCTGGAGACACAACCCCTGCTAGTCCAGCAAAAGTGAGGTTGGCACCCTCCCCACTCTGTCAAGGATTCTGCCCTGGTGCCCTCATACACACTCTGCCACCCGAAACAAAACAAAACAAAACAAAAAAACTCTGACTCTGATCTCCGGGCCATGCCGCCCACCTCCCAGTGCCCCCACCATCTTCACCTTTATGTTTTCCTGCTGTCCCTCCCTTCCATCAAGGTCTGCCCACAAAAGCAGCAGGAGCAAGGCATTCTGGCTCCTTCTCTTCTTGTAAGACAAGGCTTTCTTTTCTAAAAGCCTTCCTTGGGTTTATCCCATTCATCTCCAGCTCGAGCTCCTCAGTTCCTCCAGACCCATTTCCATTTAGCCCTGGATCTATTCTGATAAACAGCTCCACCCCACGTGCTACCTACTGACCCATCTTAATAACTATACACGCTCATTAGCACCGCATTTATAAAAAGGGGTTTTCCCACCATCTATAATTAAACTCTGGGCTCCGCAGGTGGCTGGGATGGTGAACACCACCTAGTCTTTACACTCTCCGTCAAGGGTCCAGTGCAGGGCCTCTTGCCACTGTATAATTCATTCTTCACCAGAAGCAAGAGTTCTTACTTTTTAAATCAATTTTTAATAATTATAATTTGCATAGAGTAACAGGTTACAAATAGGTACCCATTTGAAGTATACAGCTTGACAAACTTTGACACATATGTATGTATATATACCCATGCAACCACCACCCCAATCAGGTGTATTGAAAAATGTTTTAAACTGACAAAAATTATATATATTTAGGTTATACAACATAATGTGTGTGTATATATAACATGAATTAATTCCACTTTTTTTTTTTTTTTTTTTTTTGAGACGGAGTCTTGCTCTGTCACCCAGGCTGGAGTGAATATACAATTATAATATACAATAACAATATACAATATATACAATTACACACACATTGTAGAATGGCTAAATTGAGCTAATTAACATATAAATTATCTCACTTCTCATTTTTTGTGGTGAGAATACAAAATCTATTCTCTTACCAACTTTTAGTACACAATATATTGCTATTAACTACAGTCACCATCATGTACAATAGATCTCTTGAACTTACTCTTCCTCTCTCAGTGAAATTTTGTATCCTTCGACCAACATTTCCCAAAGACTTCCACCCCTATCTAGCCCCTGGTCATTGCCATTCTGCTGTCTGCCTCTATGAGTTCAACATTTTTAGATTCCACATATAAGTGAGACCATATGGTATTTGTTTTTATGTGCCTGTCTTGTTTCACTTAACATAATGTCTTCCAGGTTCATCCATGTTCATGCAAATGACAAGGTTTCCTTCTTCTTTAAGGCTAAATAATATTCCACTGTGTACATACAGCACATTTGCTTTATCTGTTCGTCAATCAGTAGATACTTAGGTTGATTCCACATTGGCTATTGTGAATAGTGCTGCAGTGTACATGGGAGTGCAGATATCTCTTTGACATACGGTAGTCCCTTCTTATCCAAAGTTCTGCTTTCTGTGGTTTCAGTTACACACCATTAACAACGGCCTGAAAATATTAAATGGAAAATTACAGAAATAGACAATACATTTTTTTTTTTTTGAGATGGAGTCTCGCTCTGTCCCCCAGGCGTGCAGTGGCATGATCTCGGCTCACTGCAACCTCCACCTTCTGGGTTCAAGCGGTTCTCCTGCCTCAGCCTCCTGTGTAGCTGGGACTACAGGTGCCCACCACCATGCCTGGCTAATTTTTGTATTTTTAGTAGAAACAGGGTTTCACCATATTGGCCAGGCTGGTCTCGAACTCCTGACCTTGTGATCTGCCCATCTCAGATCCCAAAGTGCTGGGATTACAGGTGTGAGCCACCACGCCTGACTGACAATTCATAAGTTTTAAATTGTGTGCTGTTTTGAGTAACGTGATGAAATCCTGCACTCTCCCACTTCATCCAACTGGGGATATGAATCCTCCCTTTGTCCAGCATACCCACACTGTAGACGTTACTTAGGAGCCATCTCAGTAATGAGATCAACTGTCTCGGTACAGCAGTGTCTGTGTCCAAGTCACCCTCATTTTACTTAATGATGGCCCCAGAGCACAAGAGTAGTGATGGTGACAATTCAAGTATGCCAAAAAGACATCATAGAGTGCTTCCTTTAAGTGAAAAGGTGAATGTTTTCAACTTAGTAAGAAAAGAAAAAATATTGTAGGCTGAAATTGCTAAGAGCTATGATAAGAAGGAAGCTTCTATCTATGAAATTGTGAAGAAGGAAAAAGAAATTCATACTAGTTTTGTTGTTACACCTCAAATTGCAGAAGTGATAGCCACAGTGCATGACAAGTACTTAAGTACTTGTCCCCTGTCCCCCCATGGATAAGCGGGGACCACTACACTGATTTCCTTTCCTGTGGATATATATCAGCAGTAGATTTCTGGGTCACGTGGTTGTTCTATTTTTAAGTTTTTTAACAAATCTCCATGCTGCTTTCTGTAATGGTTGTACCAATTTACATTTCTAAGGGTTCCTTTTTTTCCACATCCTCACCAACTTTGGTTATCTCCTGTCTCTCTCTCTGTGTGTGTGTGTGTGTGTGTGTGTTTGATAACAGCCATTCTAATAGGTGTGAGGTGATAGCTCGTTGTGGTTTTACTTTGCACTTCCTGATGATCAGTGATGCTAAGCGTTTTTTAAATATGCCAGTCAAATGTAAAATATTTTCATCACCATGAAAAATTTCATATCATGTCACTTGCTCTAACCCAAAACCTTTCAGTGGGATTCCCCAGTTTCTAGTAATAGTGGACAAGGTTATTTGGACCAAGTCTACCACTGAAAACAAGTAAAACTGATAGATAAATATAAAAAGAAATTTTTTTTGTTTAAAAACAAGAGCTAACAAGTGTTCGTGAGAGAGAAACAACCAACCAGACAAAATTAAAGGGAAATAATGGAAACCTCAGAGATGGAAACTAAAGGTTTGCCCCAAGGGTATTTGCTGGTCCCAGTAAATCTCAACTCTTGTTTTGATGCCTGCAAGGGAAAGAAGATAGAAATCAAAGCTCAGGCTGGGCCAGCTTGGTGGTTCTCGCCTGTAATCCTGGCACTTTGGAAGGCTGAAGTGGGCAGATCACTTGAGTTCAGGAGTTCAAGACCAGCCCAACCAACATGGCGAAACCCCATCTCTACTAAAAATAAAGTTAGCCAGGTATGGTGGCAGGTGCCTGTAATCTCAGCTATTCGGGAGGCTGAGGTGGGAGGATTGCTTGAATCCAGGGGGTGGAGGCTGCAGTGAGCTGAGATCGTGCCATTGCAGTCCAGCTAGGCAACAGAGCGAGACTCTGTCTAAAAAAAAAAAAAGAAAAGAAAAAGAAAGAAAGAAAGAAATCAAAACTCAGGGTTTGAAGAAAGTGGAGAGATATCCATCCCTTCCATGAGCAAGGACCACAAAGGACAACACCCTTGGAGCAAAGGTGAACCCAGATTATACCAGGCTGGCAACAGGAAGGCAGAATTCTCATCACTGTGGTCCAAGGAACCTCAGTTCCTCGCACTTGATTTAAGGTGGTTTTAGATCAGCACTGGCCACAAGTGTTTGGCAAAGCGAAAAACAAACAAAGCCAAAAAAAAAAAAAAAAAAAGAAAAGTTTCTCTAGAAGAAAGTCACCCTCATTCCTTGGATTTCAAATTATTCCATCAAATTATTTTTCAAGTATGATGAGCAGGAAACAAACAAAAATAAGCAAACATACCAGAAATAGACACCGTGCATAAGAACCCACAGATACAACAGACAAGAGAAACTAAACCGTAATAACATTAGCTTTTATAATTATCAGACACAGTATAAAACAATTATGATTACTATGCTTAGAGAAATAAAAGTCATGCTTGAAAATTTTACAGTAAATAAGAAATTATAACATTTGATTTATATTTGGAAAAATACCAAGTCAAACTTCTAGAAATAACAGATTCGATTAACACAAACAAAAGCTCAAAAGATACAGCTGGAGGGAATTTGAAACTAGAAGACAGAAGAAATTATCCAAAATTTAGCACAGAGGGACAATAGAATGGAAATGATAAAAGAAACGTAAAGCTGAGCCATAGAGGACAGCATGAGAAGAACCAACATATGTTTAATTAGGGTTCCAGAAACACAAGAGAGAGAAATTGTCAGAGGCAATGTGTAGACAGATAACAACTGAAAATGTTCCAGAACTGATGAAAGAAACAAGTCTCAAATTTAAGGAGACAAATTATCTCCAAAAGGATAAACAGATATCCCCACCCAGACACATTATTGTGAAACTTGCGTAAATCCAAACACAGAAACAATATTAAAGATAGATTATCTTAAACAAAATATTTTTTTGTTTGATTTTTGTTTGTTTGTTTGTTTGAGACAGAGTTTCACTCTTGTTTCTTGTTGCCCAGGCTGGAGTGCAGTGGCGCAATCTAGGTTCACTGCAACCTCTGCCTCCCTGATTCAAGCGATTCTCCTGCCTCAATCTCCAGAGTAGCTGGGATTACAGGCACCTGCCACCACGCCTGGCTAATTCTGTATTTTTAGTAGAGACGGAGTTTCTCCAAGTTGGCCAGGCTGGTCTCGAACTCCTGACCTCAGCTGATCTGCGCACCTCGACTTCCTAAAGTGCTGGGATTACGGCGTGAGCCACCGCGCCCGCCCTAAACAAATTTTTAATATGTTAAAGGAAAATAACTGCCCACTTAAAATTCTTTTCTCAGTAAAAATACATTTCAACAGTGAGAGTGAAATACAGATGCTTTCAGATGATAAAAATAAAGTGGAAAAACAATAAAAAAAAGAGATGTATTTGCTACCAGCTGATTCCCACTAAAGGAAATTCTATTCTTCGAGCAGAAGGGAAATGATCTGGGTTGGAAAGTCTGAGAGGTAAGAAAGAATGAAAAGCAATAAAGTGGCAAATGTGTGGGTAATCCAAATGACCATCCACTGTATAAAACAGTAACAGTAATGTCTTGTGAAGTCTAAAGTTAAAAAATATAAAGGATTTCTCAAACTTGTAATGTCCAAACTGAAATCTCTGATATTTTCCTCCAGACCTAATCCCATTATATTCTTCCCCATCTAAATAAATGGCAACTTCATTTTATCAATTGCCCAAATCTTGGAGTCATCTTTGGTCTCTTCCTCTCATCTGTCACATCAGCAAATCCTGTTAGACCTACTCAGCGGTGTGCTGAAACTGGCCTATATTGACTCCCAAGAGCCAACAGTTACAAGTTTTAGAAATCTCGTCAGCTGCTTGACATCCTGTTGGTAGCTTGAAATCAGCCATGATAGGAATATTTACATCACAGAAGTCAGCCACCCCCCATTCCCAAGAACCAGTTGTTAAACCCTTGCCAGCACACCACTGGGTTTACCTGCAAACTACATCCAGATTCTGATCACTTCTCACTACCTTCACAGCCACCACCCTAGTCCCAGCTACTATTGTTGCAATAGTCTCTCAAAGCATTTCCCCTCTTCCTCTCTTGCTTCTCTTCATTTCAGTCTCAACACAGCAGCAAGAACAATGCTGTTACTCCAGTGGCTTCCAATCTCAGAGGAAAACCCAAGACTCTGGGCCCTTTGGCTTCCCCCTCCCCACCCTTACCTCTCTGACTATTAATCCTATTACTCACCCTTCATTCACCCAGACCCTCTCACTCCCTTCCTGTTTCTCAACCAATCCAGCACCCCGCTTTGGGCCTCAGGGTCTTTGTGTTAGGTTAGTTGCAAAAGTAATTGCAGTTTTTTGCCCTTGAAAGTAATGGCAAAACCCCGCAATTACTTTTGCACCAACCTAGTATCCCCTACTCCCTCTTTCTGGGTGTTCTTCCTAAGATCCTTCAGGGCTTTATCACATTTCACCTTCTCAGCAAGGCTGTCTCTGGCCACCCTACCTGAAATTGCAATACTCACACAAAACTTCTTAACCCCCTTTTGGCTTTATTTTCTCCCTAGCAGTGATTATTAACACATTATATATTTTATAAATTAACCTTTGTGTTATGTCCTCTAATTAGAATAACAGCTCCATGAGGCCAGGGCTTTGTCTGTTTCTGTTGGGTTATATCTTATATTACCAAAACCAAGTCTGAGAGATAGGTGCTCAATAAATCTTGTCGTGTTGACCCACCCCAGGGGCATTTGAAATTTTTTTTTTTTTAATCCAAAATGTGTTTATCGAGATGGTTTCCCACTCATCTTGATTCAGAGTGCTTTTAGTGCTGCTTCCTCCTAAAGGAACATCCTTCTGTAAGCCTTGCTTTTCCTCCTGTAGGCTGGCAGAGGACAGTGGAGCAGCCAACACACAAAACTACCGTTTGTGCATGGCTAAAGACCGTGGTGATTTTATAGCATCCTGGGCATTTCACATCCCTGAAGTAGGAACTGGGGCTCTGCACCAGGCGTTTCTTCTTGTGTTTCCTCTTCTCTTCTGGGGAGGGATGAAGGAGATCCTTTGTGAGAGGCATGTTCTCGTGTGGGTAGGTCGTCACTGCTGGAAAGCCTGAATTTTTAAATTCAGTTGGGGTGGGGAAGGCTTTATCTGGGCTTTGTTGGCATCGTGGAGGCAATGTAAGGCCCAAATCTGCAAACTGGCAGCCTGGAGCCCAGACCAGCCCCAAAATGTGTTTTGTTTAGCCCACTAGACATTTTAAAATAAACTAAATTAGTTGTCAACATTCAAGAATGGGAGATTTCATCTTTAAAAATCCAGATTTCCAGCTTCTCTGGAAAAACCCAAAGTCCTCACAATCCAGAGGCTTTGTTCCCACCTGGCAACAATCAGCAGCCCGGAGCGGCGCCTTCCCTCCCGCCCCAGCCTGCGCCCCACCAGCTCCCTTCCTGCATGTGCTGGGGCCTGCCTGCTCTCCCGGGCCTGGGCCTGTGTCTGTCTAAATGGTGAGGTCAAGTAGTAAGACCTCTGAATTGAAGTCAGGACCTCTGAGTTTGGTTCCTCATCTGTAAATAGAGTTAACAACGATACCAACCCAGAAGGTGGTTATGAGACCTGTTGAGGCATCTGTGAAGGGACTGTGTGAGCTGCAAAGCCCAGAACACCCTGAAGGGATCACACTCCACATCATGTCCATTCATGTCAACACATCAGGGGCTGCTGATGTCTCTCTATACAGGCCAGCCCTGCCTGAGGACCCCACCCAAATATTCCATGCAACCTCATTCTGCCTCTCAGGTAACATCTGGCTCCCGTGCAGACCGTGACCTGCTCACCCCTCTCTGTCCAAAGACCCCTGTCCAAGGACCCCTACCTAGCCCCCTTCCTGGCATGTCTGCTCTGCCACGCTGTCTTAGTGGGGTCTGTGCCGTGGGGTTTGTGCGTTCTCTCTGACAAGGCTCTGCTGTCCTGGGCCAGGAGCCATGCCAGCAAAGCCCCGCAGATTGAGGCCAGAAGATAATCTACAGGATCCTGTGCAGGCGGACCCTGAGAGGCAGATGAGGGCTGTGGCCCCTCCGCTCGTGGTGCCCACCCGCACTGCCGCTGGAGCTGTGTGGCTCGCGCTGGGCTCGTTGCCCGAGACCAGGCAGGCAGGAGTGTGGTGAGGTGGGTACCACTTCCCCACCCGCGGTGGGTTTGGGGCGGGAACGCCGACCGTTATTGGAAGGCTTCAGGAATGTGTGGGGAGGCCACAGGAATGCCAGCGGAGGGGGAGATGGAGGGATGGCAGGGAGGCCAGCGTTCAGGGCTTCCACATGCCACGTCTTCGGGGCTCAGAATCTTAGCTTTGAGGAACCACGTGGTTACTTATTAGCTGTGTTGCCTAAGGCAAGTCACTTCATTTCTCTGAGCCTGGTTTCCTTTTCTGTGAAGACTTATTTATTTATTTATTTATTTATTTATTTATTCATTTGAGACACAGTCTCGCTCTGTCACCCAGGCTGGCGTGCAATGGTGTGATCTCGGCTCACTGCAACCTCCCGTCTCCCGGGTTCAAGCCATTCTCCTGCCTCAGCCTCCTGAGTAGCTGAGATTACAGGCGCGCGCCACCACGCCCAACTAATTTTGTATTTTTAGTAAAAACAGGGTTTCACCATGTTGGCCAGCCTGGTCTCGAATTCTTGACCTTGTGATCCGCCTGCCTGGGCCTCCCAAAGTGCTGGGATTACAGGCATGACCCACCGCGCCCAGCCTGAGTTATTTTTGCCTACTCCCCAGTGTCATGAGAATCCAGTGAGATTCTGTGAGACTCAAGTGAATTTAATTAATAAGAGTGGCTGCTGTTTGGCAGGCACTGTTCCAATCACTACACATGCATGAACTCGTTCACTCCTCACACAGGCTTACTGACGTAGAGGCTGTTATTATCTCCATTTTACGGACGAGGACACTGAGGTACAGAAGAAAGGTCAAGGAATTTGCCTAGGAAGTTATAGTTTGTAAGTGGCAGAGCTGGGGTTTGAGTCCAGTAAGTGTAGGTGCAGAGGTCAGGGCCCCTGCCAAGCTCTTTCAATGTGTTTTCTCTGGAAAACATTGCTGAGACAATCCTAATATCTACATAAAAATATAAGGGTAGGGGCGGCGCAGTGGCTCACACCTGTAATCCCAGCACTTTGGGAGGCCAAAGTGGGCAGATCACCTGAGATCAAGAGTTTGAGATCAGCCTGGCCAACATGAGGAAATCCTGTCTCTACTAAAAATACAAAAATTAGCCGGGTGTAGTGGTGGGCACCTGTAATCCCAGCTACTCAGGAAGCTGAGGCAGGAGAACTGCTTGAACTTGGGAGGTGAAGGTTGCAGTGTGCCAAGATCACGTCACTGCACTCCAGCCTGGGCGACAGAGTGAGACTCCATCTCAGAAAAAAAATAAATAAATAAAAGTAAGGGCAAAGTATTCACACGGATGGTGGGAGATTATTTCACTGGGGAAAGGAGGATTTGTTAACTCACCAGCAAGTGGAACAGTCAGGATGTCCTAAATCTCTTGAGCCCAGGGGGTTGCCTGCTCCTATGGGCAGTCTGGGATAGATGAGGCTCACAGCTCCCTGGGGAAGCTGGGACTCACAGACTAGGAAGAGAGAAGGAGTCTGGAAGGGAAAGCCTGCTATGTGTGAATGTCTGAGAGCCGTGGGAAGCTCAGAGAGGAGACACAGCAGGCAATTTCTGGAAAGACTTCTGGAGGAGGTGGTCCCTGAAAAAGAGAGTGAGGGTGGGAGTCCCCCAGGGGCCGCGGTTGTGGTATGGTTTGGGATCCTTCCTGCTGATCTTTATCACTGTTTCCTGAACCCCACTTGTCCTTCCAATGAACATCTGGCTGGGAGTTCCCAGATGTTCATTGGAAGGACAAGAGGTTGCCCTATAGTCTACAAGTGGTCCCGCCATTACTTCCATTAAATCCATTAATTCCATTGAATGGACAGAGGTAAGAGGCAGTGGTCTCTTTCAGCTTAGTGTTAACTGTGAATGGGCATGATCACCTGCCTCCTATGCTTCATAATAACAACCTGGTTATTTAAAGTGCTCTCCTGATCACTGTCCTCCCAGGAGAGCAGATAGTAGCTGGAGGCTGCATCCTGGGGCTGGTGGCCAGGAGGAAGAGGAAGCAGGAAACAAGAATGCCATCTTCCCTCCCTGCTGGCCCTCTCCACTGCTGTCCTATACCATTGTTTCCCCCATTTTGGGCAAGGAGCCAGCTCAGGCTAGACGGTCCCGGGGCTTCCTGGGTGGGTTTCTCGCAGTGCCCGTCTGGTTCTGGCACCGCTTGAGAAGGTCTCCCTGGATACAGTCAGAGCAGAATGAGACACTTGTCAGCCCTGTGCTCTGGGGGTGTAGAGTCTGAGCTGAAGAGTCAAGCCTCTGCTGCTGCCTTGGTCTGTCCTCCATTTGTTTGTCTTCACACTCACCATGCAAGGTCCTAAGGTAGGGACAGAGTCCTATGCATGTCTCTCTCTTATGTCCCAAAGAGCCAGTAAGGTCCTGGGCATATGAAACACTTTTACTAAAACCTACTGTATTCATTAGGATATAAGTTCATGTGCTGTGACAGAAACCACAAATACAAATGCTTTAAGCAAAGCAGTTTATTTGTTGCTGGTATAAAAAGCATGGCAAAGCACCACAGTGTTTGGCTCCATGGAGTCAGCAAGTGCTAAGGTGCTTTCTACCTCATCCTCCCCTCTCTTCTAGCTGACTCTTGGTTTGCATGGTTCAAGAGGGCACATCCCCATACCAACTTTCCAGCTGGCAGAAAGGGTTGTCAGAAGTAGCAAAGACCACCACTGTATATATCCTGTTGGCCACTTACTCCAATGTCCACACCTAACCCCAAGATAGGCTGAGAAATGTAGTTTTTATCCTGAGAAGGCAGAAGAAGGCATATTTTAGGACACAGCTAGTAACCTATGTTACACTCACTAACTGAAAAATCTGAATATATTCAAAAGATAAAGTCATGTTATGAAATGAATCCAATTCAGATTTTCCTCAAACAATCAGCTCTCTAGCAAGTATTGTTCCCTTACTCATTCATTCATCAAACATTTCCTCATCTATAAATGGGACTGATAGTACACCTCCTGGGGAAACTGTGAGGATACTGAACGCACGAATACATGTAAATCTCCTAGGAGAGAGCCTGGCACATAGAAAACGCTGCCTCAGGGTTCACTCATAGTATTATTCCTTGGCATTGTCCTGAGTGCCGTAAGGATTAGAGGGTTGACTGAGACAAGATCCCTACTCTCAAGGAGTTCATCATCTATTGCATCAAAGAAATATGAACACAAAGAACATCTCTACAACTGTAGTTCTCTGTGCAGGGTGTGCCGCAGTGTCCCCTGGGGCTTCACTCCCTCACAGTTTTCATTAACTAGGGTGGAGGCAGGGCTGGAACATCTGCATTTTATTAAAATCTACAAGAGGCTGCCCTCTAGTCTGATGGGTGGTATATGAATGTGAGAGCTCTAGGGAGAGGCTAATCTACTCCACCTGGGTCAGCCAGGGCCAGGGTAGGCTTCCCAGAGGAGGTGATGCCTGAAGGTTTCATGCAAAACGGGTGGGAACACCTTTTAGGTGGAAGGATCAGCATGCATTAAATCAGTGTCAATTTCTGGAAACCGCAAGAGGCAGTCAGTGCCCATGGAGCATAAGTTCATGAGGGGCGGGGGTGGAAGGACAGGGAAAAGACTGCCAGAAGTTAGAAAACAGAGAAATACACAGGGGCTTGACTGTAGCTCAGGGATCATTTTGTTTCTCAGACAGGATCTGACAAAGCTACCATCCCTGTCTGCAGGAAGAAAATGAATACACACACAAAATCTCACATGCGATTTCAGGAGATTCATAGACACTGCCCCCAAACCAAGCCCATCCACTGATGGTGAAACCACTGTCAAGTGTGACACACTGAGATATGGACTACAAGGAGAACCTGGTAAGGGGGATATTAGCGAGTTCACTTTTGGACAAGTTGAATTTGAGGTGTTTCAAAAAAAAATTTTTTTTTTGAGACAGAGTTTCACTCTTGTCGCCCAGGCTGGAGTGCAGTGGTGCCATCTCATCTCACTGCAACCTCCGCCTCCTAGGTTCAAGTGATTCTCCTGCCTCAGTCTCCCAATAGCTGGAATTACAGGCATGTGCCACCATGCCTGGTTTATTTGTTTGTATTATTAGTAGAGACAGGGTTTTGCCATGTTGGCCAGGCTGGTCTTGGACTCCTGACCTCAGGTGATCTGCCTGTCTCGGCCTCCCAAACTGCTGGGATTACAGGTGTGAGCCACCGTGCCCGCCTGAGGTGTTTCAAATTTGACATCCAAGTGGAAATGTGTAGCAGGCAGGTGGGTGTACCAGTGTGGAGTTTAGGTGAGAAGGGTAGGCTGGAGACAGAGATCTGGCTCATCTGTAGGCTGGTGGTAGCTGAAGTCATGGGAGTTGCTGGGACAACCTAGAGGCGGTGGCGGTGTGTGGGGTGAGAAGAGCATCGGGATTCAAACACACAGGACTAACCTTGGCTGCTTTAAGAACACCCCACCAGGTAAAGCAAACTCTGATTAATAAACTACTTCAGAGTAGGAAAGACAGGGGTGCTACCCGTGGGGGTAGGGGATGACATGAGCTAGGACAAAATGAGGGAGGGGTGAAAGGCGTCATTGTCACTGTTCCCAGTTCAGGTATAATAGGCTTGTGCGATCATTTGAGAGTCTTTGAAGCAGATAGGATTCCACAATTCTCTGGCTGAGGGGCCAGCTGCCTTGGCAGGACGGGGGAGCCCAGGAACACTTCCATTGTCCCTCAAGGAAGTTCAGGCACGCTCCTCCTTCCTCTGGAGGGAGTTTCTGAGAAATGCCTGTTCCGGTCAGCATGGCGGGACCCGGTGATGTACCCTTTGCCATGATGCATCTCACATGGGAGTGACAGTGGCAGGGCTCAAAGCCCTCCCACCTCTCTCCACTTGCACTTTTTCATGTTTCTTTATGAAAAGCCTCGCCAGAGGATGCAAGCTGAAACACATTTAGCTAGCTATTTAATAGAGGACTTCCTTTAAAAGAATAAAATTATTCCTTTTGGGGACTGTTACAGAAAACACTGGACATGTGTTCACCATATTAAAAGGCTGTGGGTCTTTAGGAGGGGCAGGAAATTTTTCTGAAGTGCTAACTTACATTCCTCACCAGAATTCCCTCCTCTTTTGCTCATGCTTCCCAAAGCCTCAGGACAGGGTTGTATTAGCAGAGAAAAAAATCACTGCACCCAGCTTTCATTCCCTTGACTAGATAATATAGATTAGGTAAAAGATTTGGGAGAAGAGTATGGTAAGGCCGCCTCCCCTTGCATGATTGACGTCTCCTAACTCAGGTGTACAGGGTGAAGGAGAACAAGAGAACACAGACATTGGTGAGTTTTAGAGAAGTGAGCCCTGCACCCATTTCTTCATTCATGGACCAAACTGAGCCCCAGAGCGGGACTAAATGCCAGGAGAGAAGAGGGATCCAAGAACAGGGGGATCTCTGCCTTCTATATCTGGACAGCCCCATGGGGCAACAAGCTCTCAGAGAAGAAGTGCTGCGTGAAGTTCCCAGGCAGGTAATACACTATGGGAGGAAGCAGATGATTTCCTCATACATAATCTGTTTATTCCAGCGTGTGGTGAAGCTCCAGAGTCTTTGCTGAGTAGCAGAGAAGTAACAGGGGGAGCTACTAACCTGAAGGGACCATGGGGCAGCGACAAGGAGCATCTTTTCCCATCTGATAAGGCCACCAGCCAGGACGAGGCAGAGCGATGGAGGTCTCAGAGGATGCCTCTGTAACAGGTGACACTGAGTTCCAAGACCTGGACTCATCCCACACTATAAATTAGACACGACCCTGGGGAAAGGGGGTTGATTTGTGAGTTGACTAAGACAAAGATTCTGCTAGCCTAAAAGACTGAAAAGTCAAAATAAAAATTGAATTTCTATGTATTTTACTTTTTCTTTGATTTTTTCTTTTTTTTTCTTTTTTTGTGTGTTATGTTAGTTTTCCAGTCTGAATATGTTCATAAAAATTTAATTTCTTAAAGAAAATAAAGGAAAGTCACATTTCTTGCATACATAAATTGTGAACCAAAATCCATACATTTAAAATCATGTATATGTATAGATAAACTGGCCTTAAAAATAACTGGAACTTTTGGAATATATATAAGACAAGTGGTTATTGTACAACAAACCTGAGTCTTTAGGTGTCTTTAAAAAGAAGGGGAAAAAAAAATCCAAGTCCACTCCCTTAAAAAACAAACAAACCAACAAACAAACCAGGAGAAAGAAAGTCATTGTAGCGCCAGTAGTCATTTTCTAAACATTTCACTGAAAAAAAAAAATCCCTTGAATCTAGCCATTCATTCATCTCAGGCAAATATGGAAAACTTGGCAGAATGAGCAATGAAGAAAGAAGTTACCAGAATAGGGACTGGGGATGGAAAATATTTTGCAATTCTGCAGTTGTTGCCACTTCTGTTGGTGTAATGGGTCATGAATGCAGCGTGTTCTGGTGCCTGCTGGTAAGGGGGGCCCAGCAGAGACTCCAGACACAGGCTCCCTTGACCTTTGTGTATTTAGCGCCCTGCCGCCTTGATGTCTGGAACAGCCGCCTCACCCCGATGAGTCCTGTCCCATCACCCCCTGCACCCTCCCTAATTTGTGAGGTGGAGCTATGGAACCTTCTGCCATCAGGGGCCTCCCACTGGGACAGGCTGTGCACAGATTTAGAAAATATGCTTGCTGGGGAAGAGCGGGCCCTGGCTGTTTGTTCACTGTCTCAACACCTCAGAAAGGAGAAGAGGGCTTTGGCTGCAGGAGGAATATTACCAGATCATCTGGACCATAAACACTGGCTCATGCCCCAGGGGAAACTGGGGACTTCCCTAATCCTCAAGCGGAGAGGGTCTACTCTTCCAGCAGGAGACAGGCTAGTGCAGAAGAATGGACAGAACAGAGAGGATGACTACCCATCCCCAGTCTCAGGGTTTCTTGTCAAATTCAGGAATATTTCTGAACTCATTAGCCTATCACCTCTGACCTTGGGGGAATGGAGAATTGAAACACCTTGGGTCCGGGCATTCGTTTCTGTCTCCCTTTCTCCCCAGCTTTTTGTCTTTTAGATAAAGAAACACAGAAGGAGTCAGTTGTGTAATGATCAGACCTAATCAGGCAATGACACAGGCTCTTTTATTTTATTTTTTTCTTCTTTTTTAAGAGAGGGGCTCCCTCTGTCACCTAGGCTGGAGTACAGTGGTGTGATCACAGCTCACTGCAACCTTAACCCTCTGGGCTCAAGTGATCCTCCTTCCTCAGTCTCCTGAGTAGCTGGGACTACAGGTGCACACACTACCATACCTGGCTAATTTTTCTTTTATTTTTTTTTAGACACAGGGTCTCACCATGTTGCCCAGACTGGTCTCAAACTCCTAGGCTCAAGCGATCCTCCTGCCTCAGCCTCCCAAAGTACTGGGATTACAGTTGTGAGCCAACGCACCCAGCCAGGCAATGAGAGTTTAAATAGCAATGTCTAACATTTTCCAGCAATTACTATATGCCAGGCCCTTGATGTGGTATAGTCTGTCTTCTATAATTTCCTTAACAGCCTTGTGAGGTAGGGACAATTATTAGTTTCATTTTTCAGAAAAGAAAGCCAGGGCACACAGAGGCTAAGTAACTCAACTAAGGTTGTATAGCTGTTAAAAAGTAGGCTGGGATTTAGACCCAGGTCCATCTGACTCCAGAGCCCACATGTTAACACCTACACTCCACTATTTCCTAGAGAGAATGCAAAGAGATGCATAACATAGAGAAAGCTAGGGAGATAACGGGAGTAGTGTGTGAAATGAGAGGAGGAAGAAAATATATTTTAAAATTGTAGATGGTATCTTTAGGAAAAGGTAGAAAATTCCATTGTTGAAAATGGAGATGCTGTTCCTATGTTTGGCAAATACAGACATGGAGGTCATGGATGCAAAAAACTGGTGGAAAAGGGAAATTGGAGTAGGTACATGGAGGTCATGGCTGCAAAAAGCTGGTGGAAAAGGGAAGTTGGAATAAGTGAGTTGGAAGGTTGGGACTGCACCAACAACTTCCTCTAAATAAAGGAGGGAGCTTGCGTCCTTCTCCGTGTCTCAGCCCAAATCCAATTCTAGACTAATTCACAAACCTTCTGATGAACCATACTCTCCACTCTATCTAACCCCACCAAACTTCAGACTGAATGCACCAGCTTCCAGGAAAACAGCAGGGTGGACAGAGCCCTGAATCACGGCTCCAAGGGAAGATGCCAAGGCTACCCTGTTTCCAGAAGCCAGTGGAAGGAATGATACACAAAGGAAGAGAGCCAACCTATTACCTGGCTATTCCACCTGTGTGATAGCCTGGCTCTCTGTCCAGTCCATCTGTGGACACCTGTTCAAAGTTTTGCTCTTCAGATCTCCATGAAGAATCTGAAGGGACTGAGGGGTTCCATGACTCTCCAGGGGGTAAAAGTTTTGGTGAAAGATTGAGCAAGGATAACTAGCTGCTTGGGAGACAGACCTGGCTTAAAATAGGGCTGACTTCTCCAATTGTCCTGTCCTTTGTGCAGCAGTTTAGTTAAAGAAACTTGCCAACAGGATACCCAGAGGACACGGGGTAGTGAGGATCTTCTCAGAGACAGTGGAGACAGCAGAAAAAACAATGGACCAGGAGTGAGGAAAGCAAACTGCCCCCAGGCCCCAGGCCTGCTTACTGCCAGTGGGACCTTAGGTAATCTAACTTAGCTGGGGTTATTGAAAGAGAATATCATAGCCCAGATGGCTTAAACAGCAGTCATTTATTTTCTCACAGTTCTGGAGACTGGAAGTCCAAGATCAGGGTCCAGTATAGTGGAGTTCTGGTGAGGACTCTCTTCCTGGCTTGCAGACAGCCGCCTTCTCACTTCTCTCTTTTCCTCTTCTTATGAGTTCACTGATACCATCAGATTAGGACTCTACCCTTATAACCTTATTTAACTTTCATTACCTCCTAAAAGCCTCATCTCCAAATACAGTCACATTGGGAGTTAGGGATTCAACATATGAATTTGAGGGGAGGAGGGGCACTATTCAGTCTATAGCACGCTCTTTCTGAGCCTAAGTTTTCTCATTTTCATAGTGTCTTGTTCTCAACACCACCTACTTAAGGGGCATTGCCTGTCCTCCTTCATACCAGTTGTTTTGCTCTTGTGTGAAGATAATTTAACTTATCACTTTCTGAGTTCTTTTACCTAAGCTGTTCACTAGAGACTCCTAACTATTCTATAAGAGGGGAAAAGAATGTATTAATAAATGGTGCCAGCTACGTATTGCTGCATAAGATACCACCTCAAAAGTTAGTGGCTTAAAATAACAAACCACTTTATTACATCTTGAGATTTTGTGGGCCAGAAATTCGGGCAGGGCTTGGCTTGGTGGTTCTTCTGTTCCATGTGTTTTTTCCTGAGGTCACTTCAGTATTCAGCCGGTGATGGGCTGATCAGGAGGGTACAAGACAGCCTCACGCACATGTCTGGCACCTTGGCAGGCTGGCTGGGAGGCTGGGCTCAGCAGAGACTACTGACCAGAGTGCACACTCCAGCACGGCAGTCTCAGGGTCGTCAGGCTTCTTACAGAGAGGCCCAGGGCTCTCAGAGAGTGTTTAGAGCCCCCTGGAAGGAAGCTGCAAGCTTTCTTATTACACACCTTGAAAGTTCCAGAATATCACAAGTGCCACATTCCACTGGTTAAGCAAGCCACTAAAGCCAACCCAGATCTCAAAAGAAGGAATAGCAAACATTTTGGGCCCTCTTCAATTTACCACATATCCCCATTTTCTAGAAGGAATAAGTGGGGCACACAGTGCTCACTGACAGCTTCTCAGTCACAGAGTCCTTAGATACTACATTCATTTCTTATTGCTCCTGTAACAAATTACCACAAGCTTAGTGGCTTAAAACAAGACAGATGTATTCTCTTACAGTTCTGGAGGTCAGAAGTCCAAAATGTGTCTCATAGGAGGAAATAAAGAGCTGAGTTTCTTCTGGAGGCTCTAGGGGAGAAGCTGTTTCCTGGTCTTTTCCAGCTTTTAGAGGCTACTTGCTGCATTCCTTGGCTTATGGCCCCATCCTCCATCTTCAGTGCATCACTCCAACCTCTGCTTCCGTCACCACACCTCCTCTCTGACTTTGACCCTCTTGCCTTCCTCTTGTAAAGGTCATTGCAATTACACTGGGCTCACCTGGATAATCCAGGATAATCTCTCCATCTCAGGATCCTTTATCACATCTATAACATCTCTTTTGCTGTGTTAGATAACATGTTTACAGGTTTGGGGGATTAGAATGTAGACATCTTTGTGGGGCGGGGTGGGGATGGGGGTGCATTATTCTATCCACCACAGATGCTGAGCCAGAACTAAAACACAGTTCCCTGGCTCCCAGCTCACGAGGTGCCTCCCCTGTTAGCATGAAAAAAGGGCTATATCAGGTAGTGATCAACTCAAAGCACAGCATAACTGACCAACCCCCAAACTCAGGGGCTTGAAACCGTAAGTGTTTATTTGGACACAAACCTACAGGTTGCTGGGTGGTTCTTTTCATCTCCCCTGGCCTTGCTCACATGTTTGTGGGTCAGCTGGGATAATAGGTAAGTCAGCTATCCTGGACTTATTTTGCATAGCCAGGCAGAAGTGTAGTCCAGGAAGAAATATGCAAGCACTTTTTAAGGCCTCTGCCTGACTCACATCTGTTGACATCCCACTGGTCAAGGCAAGTCAAGTTGCTGGCCAGTGTCAGGTAGGAAGGCATTATAAAATTTCATGGCAAAGGGTGTAAATACAGAGCAAAGAATTGGAACGCTGAATTATTTTCCTCTCTATCTCAGGACCTCTGTGATATGGCAGTTTCATCGCCAGGTGTCAGCAAATACTAAGTTGACCAAAGAGCATTTGTTATGGGCTCAAAAGCATCAGAGACCTTGTGGCACTCTGTATTTTCCTAAGATGGTCACACCGACACATTTATCCCAACCCACCTGCTCTTCTTGTAACTGATACTCCTCCCACTCAGAGGCAGGGTTTACATTCTCTTAGGTCATAAAAAAGGGCTCAGCTTCTGGCTGGCTCTCTCTGTCTCCAGATGCTCACCTTTGGAACCCAGCCACTATGTTGCAAGGAGGCCCATGCCACATGGAAAGATACACTTGAAGAGGAACCAAAGCCTTCTCCCAACAGCCAGTGCCAACTTGCCAGCCATGTGAGTAGGCAGCCTTGGAAGTAGATTCTCCAGCCCCAGTCAAACTTTCAGACACTGCAGTTTTGGCTGACATTTTCACTACATCTTCGTGAGAAAGACCAAACCAGAACCACCCAGCCAAGCCACTCCGATTCCTGATCCATAGAAACAATGTGAGACAGTCCATGATTATTGTTGTTTTAAGTCATTAATATTCAAGGTGATTGTTATGTAGTTTTAGCTAATATAGACCTATTCATGAGGCTTAGGACAAAATGAGGATAGACCCAGTTTGGGGGCTCCAGGAACCTAGAATCTCTAGGTGACCAAGCAGACATTAATGGAATCAACAGCATATGGTAAGTATTTAATCCAGTCAGAATACACTAGCAAGAAGGGTGCGTCAGGGATAAGCTGACCATATCTTTCCAACTGAAAACTGGGGCAATTGACTAACGGTAGACCATTGTAGCTTGGAATTGGGACAAAATATTTGAATCAGGGCTGACCGCAATAGTATATAAGATATATGGTCACTTTGTCCAGAAATTGTTCTGCCCAGTTGGGGCTTTGAGTGATCTGGAAGAGCTCCCTGATGTGATAGCAATTATGATGGGGAAACAATATGACTATCTGAGGGTTTCTGTCCATTTCCCTCTTTCCTGCCTGGGAAAGCGGATACTCAGTCGTCGTTTCCTTTCCTCTCTCCAGGGAGGGTCTTGCCTAGCCAGGTTGTATATGTAGGGTTTTTTTTGTTACAGAATCAGGAGGAAAAGAGAGAAAAAAAGGAGAAGGGTTGTGTGGTTAGAGCTGGAAAAGGAGTTTGGGAGGTGGGAGTTTTGGAAAGGAGTGGTGCCGGATCAGATCTGATATGTACAGAAATAAATGGGAGAGAAAAATTAGGACCTTGAGAAGTACTGTTCTGGCCTACCCCATCCTCTTCATTGCATTGGAGAAGGTGTACAGATAACTTGAGTTTTTTAAAAATACTTTTTGGTTGCTGGACTGAGTTTATTTGGTGACAACCACTTTGAGACTGGACCATGTGGGTGACGGGGCTCCAAGTGTCTCTGTGATGAGTAGCAGAGAGGAACGGGGTGTGGTGGGTGGCTCTGGGCATATGAGACAGTCGGTCAGAGGCTAAGAGGCTGGAAGCCAAGGAACTGTTCATTTGTTCCAGAATTGAAAGTCAGTGTGACTTACGACCTGCAGAATTTGGGCTGTCCTGGGCCCAGGTGTGTCCAGATGAGAGCAAGGAGCTCAAAGGCTCGGGGCTTTTAGAAGCTTTCTTTGTGGCGTCACTGCCCACTCTGGTGTAGCCCCGGGATGGGAGGGGCTTGGCACAAGCTTAACCTTCTGTTTCTCAAAACAGAGGGAGCTGGGGCTGGAGGGAGAAGAGGTTTGCTGGGCGTGATAGTGAACACGAAAGTACAGAAGTAAAGACAGGAAGGAAAGAACTACTGAGAGAGAGGGGCGCGTAAAGAGCTGCCTCAGGTTCCTGAAATATTCCAAGGGATTGTGAGTTCCCCAAGAGCAGGGACTGACTGTTATTCATGTTTGTTCTTCAGACTTTACATCATGCCTGACATGTAATTGCTCCATAAATAATGTAGAGGGAGAAAAGAAGGGAGACAGGGAAGGAAGGTGGGAGAGAGGCAGGCAAGGAGAAAGGGAGGGAACAAGGGAGGAAGGGAGGCAGGGAGGGAAGGAGGAAGAGAAGGAGGGAGGCAGGGAGGATGGGAAAGAAGGAGGAAGAGAGAGGTTGGTTGGTTTTCTAACTTCCTCTCAAAATTATTTGGCTACCTAATTGAAACATAACATTATTCTCACTGACATCTAATTTCTCCTGGAGCCAGAGCTGGTATAGGGGACCCCAATGTCAGTCTTAAAATTCTAGAATTCTGGAGCTCAAGTCCTCTTGTCTCCACTGATCCAGCCTCCTCTCTCTCAGGTGAGCTGCTGACAGAGGGTTAGGAACCATTTGGAATTGCACAGACCTGGATTCAAATCCCCACTCCATCACTTTAGTCTTGGCTACTCAAGCAAATTACTTAAACTCCTTACAGAGGCCCAGATTCCTGTAACAGCAGCACGGATCCTTGCTGCAATGAGGATTAAGCAGAATGTGTCACTGAAAATGAAATTAAATGAGAAGCCCCTAACCCAGTCCCTAGTTCCTGGATCTCAGGAAGGGCCTGCAGGCTTCCTTCTCTCTGGTGGATAAATGCAGCCCCTGCTCACTTTCCCTGCCCTTTGACTGTCCCTTACCCTCTGATCCCTCCAAGCTGCCCTTTTCCTCCATCCTCCTTGTCTCTAACCCTGTGTCCTCCTGGACTTTCCTGGTTTGGTTACTGCTCGCTGGAGCTGCTTTCCCCTGCTGCATCTGTCTCTCACTCCAGCTTAGCCTCCTTGGTAGGGTACCGGCAGTGTGCCTCCAGGAGGCTCGTGCCCTAGGAGGTGAGGTACCAGCAAGCAGCTCAGAGATGAGCCAAAAGGGATAGGACTGCCCATCCCAGAGCTTCTCTGGGGGTGAATACCCATGTCTTTCCAGCAGCTACACACAGCTGGTTATTCAGGAAAAAACAAAAAATAAAATTTAAAGATGTAGGCTCCTGCATCCCACAGCATTCCAGGGCTCTGCCTCAGTCAGGAAGAACCTCACTCCTCCTGCAGCCTTGTGCCTCAGCCCCTCACCTTAGCCTCTGTGACTCCTTGGCCTCCATTCCCTCTGCCTCTGCTCTCCATGCCTCTGCCTGGAGCAGGGACCGTCTTTGGAGACAGTGAGTGGGTCCTGAAGGTGGGAGAATTTCACAGGATGCCCCAGCCCCGATCTGGGCATTTAGGCTAATCTCAGGAGAGTTGAATTCTGTTCTTAAAGTTGCACTGGGCAAGATATGCCCATAAGAAGGGGGTGAGTGCCTGCCTGATTTGGCAGAGGATGACACAGGGACCCACAGCTGACCTGAGGACTAGTGTACCATGCTGTCAGGCAAAAACCCAGAGAGCCCAGGTCACGTGTCAGAGAAAGGGCTTTAACACGGGATTCTTAGACCATGGAGCCCAAAGCTCACCCCTATGCAAGGGAAGGAACAATACACCATGGGGACAAAGGCTTCTGAGCCCTTTAGTTAATGGAACAAAAGCCTTCAGGAGGAATGAGATCACAGCCTGCTTTCTGTCCACCGTGGGGCACCCGTGCACTTCAAGGAAGGCCCAGGAGGAGCTGCCAGCACAGCTCTGTCCAGGGTGAGGAGTGAGTGGCTTGCAGAGGAGCCGCTCCACGATGCCCTGGCAAGCCCCTGTCACATTCCAGAGCACAGAGGACCACGAACTCCCAGATGGGCTCAAGGTATGCGGGGCTGGCACGCAGCCCAGGCATTTCCTCCCCTCCCATCCCTCTTTCTCGTTTCTGCATCCTGGGGCTAAAGGTTCTGCTGGAGCTTCCGTCTCTCTTCTCTGCAGAGGGAGAATAGGGAAAGGAGTGGGTGTCAGCTGGGAGAAATTTCCACTCAGTTTAATGTTGCTGGAAATCCAGACATCTCTAAAATATGGGCTGAGGACCCCCACGTGCCCAGCATTGTGCCAGCCAGCCCCAGAATGCAGAGATGAAGAAGAGCTGTCTACTGAGGACAGAGGAGACTGCTTGTGAATGTGTCCTTGACAGCCACATTGGCTGGGCACATGGAAGAGATCAGAGGAGGCAACGTCAGTGAGGGTTCTGCACCACTGTACCCTGCAAGCTGCCTGAGGGTGGGTCCACCTCTGCTTCTTTGCCACCGTTGCCTAGCACAGTGCCTGGCCTGCTGGAGGAGCTCAGTACACATTTGCTGAGTGAATTAGTGGAATGAGGTAGTTCAGGAAGGCTTTCTGGAGGACAGAAAATCTGAACAGGGCCCAGAGAGGATGGGTGGAATTTGACCAAGCCAAGTAGAAGGGAGTGTATCCTGTGCAGCAGAGAGCCCTACAAGAAGAGGTAAGGAAGGGGGCAGTCCACAGTAGGCGGTTCTAGACAGGGGCATGGGGAACAGCTCCTTTGTTACTCTCAGGATAAAGCCAGGCCCCCCGGTTCACTCACAAGATCCTTCTCATCTGGCTCTGTCCACCCTTCAGTACTGCCTCTTCCACAGTGCCCTGGTCCTCTACTCCAGCTGACTCAAGTATTTATTTGCAATCCCTGGGACAAGACCCTTGCTCTCTCTCCTCCAGGCCTGTGAACAACTCTCCTCCCCTCTGCCAGGAAGGCCTCCACCTGCACCTCTCCCTGTCTCTCCCACTCCTCCTGACACCGTTGATCTCTCCCGACACCAGTGGTCTCTCCTGGGAGGACCTCACCTTCTGAAGTTGGGTTGGTCGCCGTTCCTAAGTGCAACATGCCGCTCTCTGCTTGCCGCACAGTCACGCCATCCCCATGAATTGTTATTCCTGGGCTGTCTCCCCCTAGACTGGTCCTAGACTGGACCATGGTCATGCTCCTAGACTGGTCATGTTCCAGTGCACCAGACTCCCTACTCCGAGATGACCAATTACAGAGACAATTAACTACGACTTCAGCAGTGTGTGAGAGGCCGCCAGCATCAAGGGGGGCAAAGCACCGCCGTCAAAACAGAGATCACACGGTCCCAAACAGCCTCGACCCTGGCTCACATAAACCTTCTCATCTCTAAGTGGAAGAGGCAGGCTGATGCAGGCATAGCTTTCAAAGCTTTTCCATAAGATGTTAGTGATTTCTGATCACTCTTGGCAAGCATCGTTTGTGGCTGTGGATTTCTGATTAGCCTGTAAACTCCTCGGAGCTGAAGATCAAGTCCAATTCTCCTTTGTATTATCAGTTAAACATCACACTGGGCACATGGGAGGCTTAACAACGAATTATTTCTTTATTTGGTTAACTAATTATCCATTGATCAAACTCACTTAAGGCAATGTCATTATAATTTCCAGTCTCGACTTCAATCTTGAACAGGCTGCTGGAAGGGTTCTCACAGCTAGAGCTTATGCCCAGAAGATTACATAATGCCAGCAGCAGGAAATGAGAAGCTACAGTAGTAAATGGGAAGTCAGTTTCCAGCTAAATTCGATATGCTCAGAGGTGGAAAAGGCTTTAGGGAGCACCTAGCCCCCACCCTCACTTTATAAGATGGGAAACTGAGACTGTGATATGGAAATTATTTGTCCAAGGTCACAGGACATCATTTACTTGTTGGATCCAGTTGTTTGACCTTGGTCTTTGAGGTTCAGTGTTCTCTCCATTATACCATTTCACCTTCCTCTACCACCAGCAAGAATCCTCCAACTGCCTGTTCCCAAGAAGGAGCCTGGTAGAAAGACCATGGATATTTGTGTCAGACCTGAGTTCAAATCCTGATTCTGCTACTTAATTGCCATTCAACTAAGACAGCCTTGTATATGACTCAAATGACTCACTTGCAAAACAGAGAAATGGCACCTACTTTGGAGGGCTGGAGTGTGAATTACAGGTGGGACAACGTCTGCAGCGTGCCCAGCCCCGTGCTTGATACGGTGGCTCTCCACAAACGTCAGTTCTGCCTCTTCCTCTGGTTCTTGGAGTTGTTTTGCCTTCTCTGTCTTTTTCCTCTTAGAAAATCGTAAGGTTGACTTAGAAGAGCCTCTCAGAGGTCTATTGGCCCACTTCCCTGCATGTATTTAGGGCTGATTCCCCTCTTCTCTCTAAAGCATTTCATCCTATCCTGGAACTTCTAAGGAAGGCATTTCACAGTATAACTCATGCTAGTGGATAAAAGTTAGGAAGGCCTCTCTTCTTCCTCCCATCTAGCCCAATCAATACTTCCTACTACAATTTAGGAATGAAGTCATTTTCTCTATTTTGCTTTCCAGGAGGATGCAAAAATATTTTTTTTCTTTCTTCCTTTCTTTTTCCACCGTATCTGTTCATTTTTTTCTTCAATATCCTAATTTCTCCTCCTTTTCTCATTCCCCTGGGCTTTAGGAACTACCCCTACCCCTCTCTCTGTGCCCCTGTCCCTGTCTTTTCTTTTCAGATGGGCAGCAGACTGATAGCCCACATTATTAGGGTGGCCCCTCCCACATCCCACTCCTGCCCAGACATCTCAGTCCTGCTCAGTGTCCGCCGCTGGCGGAGACCTTATCTCTGCCCACCACACCGCAGCTCCTGCTGCTGTCCTGGGCAGACTGAAACCAAACAGCTGGAGTGAGCCTGCAGGCTGGATCCTCCTGGCTGGCTGACCCAGCTGCCTGCTCCCAGGAGAAGTAGGATGAGGGAACAGGTGGAAGTTGAGTCCGCCTTCCTAGCTCCTCTGACAAATGCCAAAGGGACCTGGTAGAGCCTCTTCCCATTCCACAGGATAGGTGCTACTAACTCTCCTTGTTCCAGACCCCTCTCCTTGACTGCGCTGGCCTCATTGCCAGAAAAATTCCAGGGCAGGCGGAGGCAATCTGCCTGAAAAACAAACCCGGTGCCCAGCCACTGCAGGATGGGCCAAAGGATTTCGGTGGAATCCCAAAACTCGCAGCGCCGACTGAATCTCGTAAATCAGGAGGGGCTTATTGCTCTAAGCAGCCTGACCTTTCTTGTGCTGGCGGCTCCCTGCTTGCTTTTTGCTTCATTCCCGCTCCCTGTCTGGAGTTGGGGGGCGGGGTAGGGGATAAAGGGGGTGGTAGTGGTCAGGAACAGAGGGCAGGAAGCCGGAGGGGATTGATGGGCTGACTGAGCTGAGCATGAACCATCCCTCTGCCTGGCTGTGCCCTTCGACCTGGCTCAGACTAGAAGGCCTCATTGGTAATCCAGGCCAGGCCAGCCTGGGGAAGAGCAATGAGATATATTCGGTGCTTTTCAAAGCACCTTCATTTATTAATCCATTTTATCCCTCTGGCAGCCCTGGACAGACATAAGGTGACAGGCGGGCCTGAGGGCGGCAGAGGGCCCTGAGTCCGAGCTTGCATCCCTCCCAGCACATTGGCTCCCAGGCCCCTGCAGTCTGCTGCCTCTTGCATTGGGGACCACCCCCATAGAGAGCGGTGCCTTCTGTTGCTCCAGAGAGGATACTTCCAGAAGCTTCCACACGCTGACCTCATACTGAGGTGCTTGAGAACATGGACTCTGGTTCAAAATCTGGCTCTGCCCTCTACCAACTGTGGTACCTTGGCCAGGTTCCTTAGCCTCTCTGGGCCTCAGAGCTAATACCTACCTCACAGGACTGTTAGGGTGACTAACAGAGTTTTTTTTAAGACAGAGTCTCACTTTGGCAGGCAGCAGTGCGATGGCATAATCTCGGCTCACTGCAACCTCTGCCTCTTGGGTTCAAGAGATTCTCCCACCTCAGCCTCCTGAGAAGCTGGGATTACAGGCACCTGCCACCACGCCCGGCTAAGTTTTGTATTTTTAGTAGAGATGGGGTTTCACCGTGTTGGCCAGGCTGGTCTGGAACTCCTGATGTCAGGCAATTTGCCCACCTTGACCTCCCAAAGTGCTGGGATTACAGGCATGAGCCACCGCGCCCAGCCTAATTGAATTAATACTTAGGAAGTGCTTAGAGCCGTACCTGATACATAGTAAGTCCCGTGTTGGTGTTTTGCTAAATAAATTGGTCTCAGCTCTGAAATATGGGATCGCACAGCTGCCAGCTCATCGTGCAGGTCTGGATAGCCCTCATGGGCTCCCTAGACCACTTCTTCTCCAAGCCCTTCATTTGCTCAGTAAATATTTATTGAACACTTACCATGTGCCTCTGTGTTTGGCCTTGGGTTGGCTGTGTGAACAAAACAAAATGGTCCCAGTGCTCACAGGATTTATAATCAATGCACAAATCAATACATAATGTCAAATCGTGCTGTATACTACTAAAGAATCAAAACATTAGACACTGCAAGAGAATAACAGGCCAAACCTACTTGGGGGCTAAGAAAGGTCTATATGGGGAAATCACCTTTGAGCCTAGATCTGAAGGATGAGAAGGAGCAGATATAAGAGTTGGGTGGTGGGAAAGAGCATTGCAGGTAGAGGGACCAGCATGTGTGGGGGCCCCTGGGTAAGCAAGGGTATGACACGTAGCAGAAATGGGAGGAAGGCCGATGTGGCTAGTGCCAGGGACTGAGGGGCTGTGAGAGAAGAGGTGAGGCGGGGTGTGAATTTAGGATGTGGGGTCACGTGCTAAGCAGAATGTAAAGGACGAAAGGGCTTTAAGCAGCAGAGTGGCGTGGTCCCATTTGGCTAGGCGAGCCTGTCTGGCTGTCAGGTGGCAGAGCGGCTTTGTGGTGATGAGAGATTGGAGAGAGTAGTTAGAAGGCGTCTGCAGTGACCAAGGCGAGGCTTGCTGCTGCCTTACATTGGAGAAGTGGCCATGGGGATGGCAAGAAGTGGGTCAAGTCGAGATGTGTTTTGGAGGTAGAAGGCGGGGCTTAGGATTGTCACGTGTAGGAAAGCTTTCAGGATTTTAGGGGGTGTTAAGCTTGCTGGGACTCAAGGAGCTGGCGATGGGTGGGTGTGGGGGAATGATTTGAGGGTAGAATCTAGGATGACTCCCCACGTTGTGGGCTGGATCACCTGGGAAGATGAAGATGGAGAATGTAAGGGAAAAAGAGTGTTTCCTTTCTTCAGCATCCCGAAACACTCTCTTTTGAATAGGCTCCATCACATCTTCTGAAGTGCTGATCTTCTTTTATTCTATGAAATCGAAGACTCCTGAAAATGTGTTCCCGTCAGCACAGAGTGGAGAAAGACTGTTGCCCGTCTGTCCTAAACTCCATGCTTCCATTCCATCGGGTTCAGGGTCTGGGTCCAGATTAATTCTGGCTGTATCACTTGCTAGCCACAAGATCTTAGGTAAGTTACTTAAATCTCTCTGTGCCTCAGTTTCTTTTTCTGCAAAATGGGGATAATAAGATAGAACTTCTCCCCTAGGTTATTTTGAGAATAGCATGAGATTGTGCTGAGCATACTGTAAATATTCATATAGCTGAAGGGCCAATTTCATTTTTGCCACCTCCTTGAAACATACCATCCCTTAAGACCCCAAGAGCTTTCCTGCACCTTCCATTTCTGAGCCCTGCTTTCATCATTCTGTGCTCACGCAGTTGAATTTTTAAACCCAAGTTCAGGGCCTGACATTTATCCCTGTTAAATCTCATCCTGTTAGATGCAGCCGTTGGCGCCAGCCTGTCAAATTCCTTTTTATTTTGATGAGGAAGAGGTGGCGTGATGCATGCTAAGTTCATTTTTGTGGCCATAAAAACATCCATGGATGGTGTTTTTGCCATCTTCTTGCCCCCTGGTGAATGGTCCCCTAGCCTGGGGACATGAAGGCAGGGACCAGGTTGGGCTGAGATGAGGGAGGCGAGGAGGCTCACTTGGCCTGAGGGCGATCCGGCACAACCATCCTGGTTCCCGTTTCCCAAGTCAGGCACTGGCTTGGAGTTCTGAGATGCCGGGCCAGAGAGACCTGTTCAAAGTCACTTCATGGGTTGGCCAGTGACAAGCCTAAGGCACAGGCCATGGCCCAGCTGGCCCAGCTCTCTGTCCACAAGGCCCCACCACTTAATGATCTGACCTCTTTCCAAACCACCCTGTCACATTCCCTGACCTCGGATCAGAGAAGAATGTGGGCTAGACATGTCTCGCTCCACACGGCCCTCCGGCCTCTCCACTCCCAGAGTGTGCACGTACCCGTATGCCTCTGAGCGTAGCACCCCGCAACTCCCTCCCGCTCCACGCACACCCCTACTGTGTCCATGCCGGGCGAAACAACACAGCCCCTTCCACACTGGTTGAGGGGGGATTGTGCTCTGACCCACTCATGCTCCTCCTCTGACCTTTCCAAGGTCTCTGTCCCCACCTTAGAACTGATCTCACAGCAGTGGCAGGTGGCTTTGTTGTTTATGCTTAACTGCATGCATTACTGAGCTTTCTTCCTGTGGGAGTCTCTCTCCCTAACTTCCTAAGGGCAGGTAGGTCTCCCCCTTAGGCCAAGAGCTCCCTGAGGACAGGGGCTGTGTATCCCATGACTTCTTCCCTTGCTCTCCAAGCACCTACTGGGCTCAGTTCATGGGGGGAGCTGGACTTCAAGGTGACCCTGGCACTTAGCAAAGGCCCAGAAGGACAGCCAAACCTAGAAGCCCTGAGAAGCAAAATAGTGCATTGATTCTGCATTCCTCCCAGACTTCGGGGGAGTGGAGGTGGAAAGACACCTCCAGCCAGGCACAACAACGCGCCTTTGGTACCAGCCTCTGGGACTGATGGACTCATTGGTCCAGTGCCCACCACCACTCGCCCTCTTCCATTAATGCACTCCTTGTTCACCATGTATGCTGCGAGGTATTTTTCCAGGCAGTAGTTTCTTGGGAGAATTGAATTTCCCTAATAAGTAGCCTTGCAAATAACTCAGAGGACAGGGAGAGAGAGGAAGCTCTCTCTCTAGATTCTAACACAGGGAAATCCACAAATTAACCCTCACTGGAGCAACCTGCTCAGACTAGAGAAGGGAAAAAAGGTTCCTTCTCTGCAAGGTTCCTTCTTTCGCTAGTTCCACATGTCTCACATAATTCTTGGTTAATTTTCTCCGCCAACCTGTTGGTATGGCTTGGAGAAGACTCGGGGAAAGAGGGACTGAGATGAAAGAGAAGAAGAAAAGTGGCTCACGCCTGTAATCCCAGCAATTTGGGAGGCTGAGGCGGGCAGATCACGAGGTCAGGAGTTCGAGACCAGCCTGACCAACACGGTGAAACCCCATCTCTACTAAAAAACAAAAACAAAAACAAAAACAAACAAACAAAAATAGCCGGGCGTAGTGGTGCATGCCTGTAATCCCAGCTACTCAGGAGGCTGAGACAGGAGAATTGCTTGAACCCGGGAGGTGGAGATTGTAGTGAGTCGAGATTGTGCCACTGCACTCCAGCCTGGGCAACACAGCAAGACTCCATTTCAAAAAAAGAAAGAGAGAGAAAAAAAAGAAAAGTATAAACACTTTATATTTGTATAATGCTTGGTATCTTTTCAAAGGACTTTGCCTCTATAAACCCAATACTCATTACATGCTATCAGTATAGACCCATTTATTCATCAGACTTTTAGTGAGAGCTCACTATGTGTTGGGCCTTATGCTAGGCACGTAGAGGAATGTTATAGGAAATTAGACCTGGAGGAGATAAAACCTTGGATAGGGAGACAGAATAAACAAATGACGAGAATTTAAGGTGGAAAAAGGGATAATGGGGATCAAAGGAGGAAAACACCAACCCTACAGTAGAGTAGAAATAGCAAGCACTTTACAAAGAAAATGATAGCTGAGCTGGGTTGCTTCTAATAGAGGAGGAAAGGAGGAGCTGCAAGGAAGAGAGTTCTTATTTTGTGTAGCCCAAGTCTCCCTGCAACTGACGCTTATCAGTAGAGAGCAACCAGCATGGTGAAAGGCATAGAAACCACAGTGTACTGGGAAAGGGTAAAGGAAATTTGGAGTTTGAGCTGGAGAACAGACTTGGAGACAAGGGACACCCTTGCCATTATTTGAAGGACTGATGGATTTATGTATTTATTTATTTATTTATAGACAAGGTCTTGCTCTGTCACCCACGCTGGAGTGCAATGGTATGATCATGGCTCACTGCCTTGAACTCCTGGGGTCAAACAATCCTCTTGCCTCAGCTTTTTGAGTAGCTGGGACTGCAGGTGTGCACCACCATGCCCAGCTAATTTTTAAAAATTTTTTTGTAAGGACAGGGTCTCATTATGTTGACTGGTCTTGAACTTCTGAGCTCAAGCAATTCTCCCACCCTAGCCTCCCAAAAATGTTGGGATCACAGGCGTGAGCCACCACACTCGGCCAGGACTGATGGAAATAAAGACAAAGTAGATCCTCCCTGTGACTCCAGTGGGGAGACCCAAGGCCAGTGGGTGGGAGGAAAATATTTTAGCTCGAAAAAGAAAGACAGCATGTGATGCAGTGCAGACAAAGTAACCAGGGGTGGTTTCCCCTTTCCCTAAGAGGGCATTTGGCAATGTCTGGAGACAATTTTGGTTGTCACACCTGGAACGTGGGATGCTACTGATATCTAGGGGGCTATCTAGCCAGGGATGCTGCTGCTACACATTCCACAGTGCACAGGACAATAACCCTCCACAGCAAAGAATCATCCAGCCCCAAATATCAGAGCGCCAAGGTCAAGTAACTCTGATGCAGTGGAAAAAGCCCAAGCTTGGGGTTCTAATCTCTCATACCAGCAGTGCCATTTACTAGCCTTGAGACTGTGGGCAAGTTACTCAAACCCTCTTGTTATCAGATCCTCATCTGTAAAATGAAGATAATAGAACCAAACAAAACCACTGAATCCCAAATTCAGTGGGTTCTTTCTGAAGAGTGCCCAGCAAAGTCCCTTCTATAGAGAACGTGCTCTTTAGTGCCTGTTATTAAAACACAAGGAAGATTTTATTTTCTTTATATCATGAAACTGTCTAATAATTGATCAGGGTGCCAGAGAGGTTATGAGTTGTAACGAGTTTTCTGTACCTGGGAGTGCTCAACTTCCTGCAGGGACGTTATAGAGGGTTTTCTGGAGTAGGTGTGTCAGTCACTCGGTCCTTCTATTCTGGCATTTTTCTTGAGGGGGATCAAGACATCTGCATTGCTTTTTTGTTTGTTTGTTTTGAGATGGAGTCTCACTCTATCGCCCAGCTGGAGTGCAGTGGAGTGATCTCGGCTCACTGCAACCTCTTCTGCCCAGGTTCAAGCAATTCTCCTGCCTCTGCCTCCCAAGTAGCTGGGATTACAGGCACCTGCCACCGTGCCTGGCTTTTTTTGTATTTTTAGTAGAAGCGGGGTTTCACCATTTTGGCCAGACTGGTCTTGAACTCCTGACCTCATGATCCACCCACCTCAGCTCCTCAAAGTGCTGGGATTACAGGCGTGAGCCACCGCGTCCAGCCAACATCTGCACTGTTGTAGGGGACCTCTCAGAGTGGTGAGAAAAACTATAGGGAAAGGATCCCTATAGTTTGCATCCGCAAACCTTCTGAAAGGTCAGAAGGTTCTGCAGAGCCCTGGGGGAGAATGGCTGAAGGCAGCTGTTCTATAACCCTGAGGCAGAGGGCAAGGAGCAGGTACAAGGAAGTGTGGGGGGAATTTATCTTAAACAAGCTTGTTATGTTGACCAGGAACTGACTTTTGATCATCCAAGTGCGTCAAGTTCCCTGAAAGGGGAACGATAAATGTTAATTACCTACAGGTTGTGTTGGCTCCAGGTTTTCGGCATTGTGCCTACACCAAATAAAAGCAAGCAGTTCCAGCTTCTGGGGGCTGCACTGTGGCCACTTGAGCTGCTCTTACACTGCATACCTGTGTCTGAGTGCTCATTTCATCCATCGGCCAGGGTCTGTGGGACAGAACCGGGTGCATGGTGCCCCGTGTGAGCGCAGCAGATCATGACGGAACCCTCGAAAATGAAACTGAAGTGATTGCGCAGTAAGTAATTGGTGCCTGCTGGGGATTTCCAAGTTCAAGGGGATTTTCCAGCTAGGGTTTCATCATGGGACAACAGTTATCCCCTCAACAGCAACAGTACATAAAGGTATTGAAACAATTGCCTAAAGCTAGTGGAGCCTCGGTTTCGGAGACCCAGTTAAAGGAACTGATGCAAACTGTTGTTTTTCATAACCCATGGTTCCCAGAAGAAGGTACACTAGACCTAGAGCTCCGGGAACAAGTGGGAAGAAATCTTAAATGACGTGCAAAGGCACCAGGTCCCAGTAACATCTTTAATGTTATGGGTCCTAATAGGATTGCTTTGGCCCTGCTCTTCACAGAAGAGCCCAAAAAGGTAAGGGAAGAGGAACCACTACCCACTTTAATGCCTCCACCTCCCTCAGCCCCGCTGTTACTGGGTAAAGATACCAAGAGGAGACGGAGGTTTTCCCCGAGCCCCCTCCCCAAGTAAACTGGGAAGAAGACAAGGAAGAAGACAGTTATGGGACCCTGCCTTAGGCAAGCAGCATTGGAAGAGGACCTCTTGGCCTGCCCAGTGATGCAAGATCGAGGCAATTGGGAGCATAAGCCCATTGCATTTAACACTTTTAAGGAAATAAGAAAAAGCATTAGAGAAAATGGGACCCCTGGCCCATTCACAAGAGGATTAATTGAGGCAATAGCAGATAACTACCATATGACTCCATGGGACTAGCTAAAACAACTTTAGGAGGCGAGTCAATACCCCCTCTGGAGGGCAGAAATGACGAATTGTGTGAACAACAGGCTAACCAGAATCAATTGGCTGAACAAAACATACCGGCTGCTGTGCTCCAGGGGAGGGGTCCCTATGTTAATATACAACAACAACTAAATTTTGTACCCCAAGCCTATGCACAAGTGTCCTTATGCGCCTGCAGGGCTTCGACCAAATTCCCAAAGACGGAGTTCAACAGGGATCTTTTGTAAATGTTCAACAAGGGCCTCAGGAGCCATTTATTGAATTTATCAATCAGTTAACCCAGGCAATTAAGAGCACACATGGAACATCAACCGTTCCATGGGTATCTTGTATAACCCTCAAGGACAAGCCATATTGGAACATGCCCGTTCCACCCTTTAAAATATGCCTTAAAAAAAGGGGAATATGAGTAAGGACCCTACAACACTATTAGCACAAGTCTTATTCACCCTTAATTTCTTAAATTTAGATAGTAAATTTCAGTCAGCCGTAGAAAAGCACTTTGCTAAAACCTCCCAAGATATAAAGCCTTCAGTGTTATGGCAAGATGTAAATAGTAATCTATGGTGCAGTCCAAATGATTTGCTAACATGGGAAAGAGGATATGCTTGTGTTCATATCCCCTCAGATCCTCTTTGGATTCCAGTGCAATGCACCAAAACATACCATGGCATGGCTAGGACCCAACCCAGTACCGGAAATGAAGAATGTGACCCTGCAGGACCTGCAGCCCTGGACAATGCACCTTCCTCAGACAACACAGGCCCTGGATGGGGAATGTGAAAAAGACAACTGGGGGATGCTGAATAAGACAACTCAGGAAGCTGAGCAAATCACAGATACCATTCACTACAGATAATCTGTTCCTTGCTATGCTGTCTGTTGAACATTGCAACTCTTGTAGAGATACAAAGCCAGAATACAAGCTGTAACTGCTGCTGCACCTGTCAAACCTGTTGCTGCACACATCTGTATGCTTCAATCAACTAAACCTGATGCAAAAAAACAGAAAAGGGGGAGATGCAGGGGATCGCTCAGAGTGGTGGGAAAAACTATAGGGAAAGGATGCAAACCTCCTGAAAGGTCGGAAGGTTCTGCAGCGCCCCTGGGGAGAATGGCTGAAGGCAGCTGTTCTATAACCCTGAGACAGAGAGCAAGGAGTAGGTACAAGGGAGCATGGGGCAATTTGTCTTAAACAAGCTTGTTATGTTGACCAGAAACTGACCTTTGATCATCACACGCGTGAAGTTCCCTGAAAGGGGAACGATGAATGTTAATTACCTTCAGGTTGTGTTGGTTCCAGGCTTTCGGCATTGTGCCTGCACTGAATAAAAGCAAGCAACTCCAGCTTCTCAGGGCTGCTCTCTGGCCACTTGAGCCAGGCAGTCTTCTAGCTGCTCTTACATTGCATACCTGTGTCTGAGTACTCATTTCATCCATCGGCCAGGGTCTGCGGGACAGACCCAGCACGTTGTAACCCCAGCACCCCATGAATTGAAGGGATTGCACTTTTCCAGAAACCAAGAACTGATTGAATGAGAGCTGATCAAAGTAGTATTAGAACCTTACTCTCTGCCTCTTAAATAATGCTCTACCCTTCCTAGCCCCCCACTCCTTGGTTCTAGCCTTTAATAACGTGAGAAACTGAAGAAGGTCCCCAAAAAGTAATGCAAAGGACACAGAGGTCAGAAGAGGAGCGAAGAAGAAAGGGAAGGTTAAGGGGAGGAAGGGAAGCCCTGTGACAGGGGATGTGGAGCAGCAGGACATTGGCCCGTTGTCCCCACCACCTCAGAGGCCAGCAGGAGGAAATGAGCCTCACTGAGGAAAGTCCACACAGAAAGTGGTTCCCAAGGGAAGGTGAGGGATTCCATCTGGGGGAGCAGAAATTAGAATCAGCAACCATACATGAGTCCAGATTCTGGGCTCAGACCTTCGTGGACTGCTGTTGATGCACAAATGACAAATCTAAGCTGCTATGGAATGGCATGAATGAGGCAATTGGAAGTGTTCTGAAATCTAGGAAAGGGAAGTGGGCAAGCCCCATGGCAGGGCACTCAGAATCTCCAAGAGGCTCTTCTCAGAGAACAAACACCCCGCATGAAAACCTATTTGAGAATTACCCCACTAAAATGATGCTGGAGTGTAACTGCCTGAGAATGTTAACAAACGATTTAAACTGAAAAAGTTTTTATTTTTAGGTGAAGGAACAGATTCAGAGAGGTAAAATGAATTATCTAAGATCATAGTTAGTGGCAGAACTGGAACTAAAACCTAGGGATATATATATTTGTTAAAAGCTTTTTAAAACAGCATGGCTGAGAACCAATCGCATCAGACTCTCCTGTGTGCCTTGGTAAATGCAGATTCCTAGACTCCTCACAGAGCTAAGGAAATAGAGTCCTTTGGGATAAGCCTTGGAAATGTTTTTTTTTTTTTTTCCCCTTACCAAGCTCCCAAGAGCTAGAAAAGGAAATGTACCCTTAAGCTCACCAGGTGAGGTGACTCATATGCACATTAAGCTTGAGAGCCAGCAGTTTAGATAGGTTTGCTGATGGTAGACAGATGGAGTCCAAGACCTCTGAAGTGCCTCCCAGTCAAGGAAGCTGGGAATCTGTGATGTAGGTACAGCATAGGGTGGCTGTAGCCCCCTCCCCTCTCTGTGTATAGAGGCCATCTCATGAACCTCCAGGAAGAGTCAAAGAGCTATCACACATCCTAGAGCTGGAATGGGCACCCTCCACACTAACCCCTTTGCATAGCCTGTCTGCTCTGCATGATCCCACAGCTGGTCACTACAGCCTGGAAGAGCTGAGACAGAGAAGACAGATGTGGGGAGGGAGAGTAACAATAAGAAACAGACCTCAGACAAGAGGCTGCTGCACGGATCTCATTCAACTGTTTACTCAGGACAATAGGTTATCTTGTGGGGCGGGGCGGGGGGGTTCTGCTTTGGCTTGAGCGTGCCCATCAGTCCAGCCCAGCAGGCCTCTGCCCTGTGGCTGTCATTGCCAGGCTGTCAGGAGAGGTGTCATCATTTGCTTTTCTCTGAATTCCAATCACTGTCTACTGTTGCAGCTGAACCTGAGCCTGACTTTTTCAGATGTTGCTCACTGTCTGCTGTTTCTGGTCCCCCATCACCTGATCCACTGCACCACAGAGTATGAGTTTGGGCAAGAGGGTAAGTCCACAAACCCAGGCTGTGCAAACTGCCCTGCCCACCCTTCCCACTAAGCTCCAACTGAACCAGATGACATTGTCTGCTCCAACTGGGCTGTTTCCAATTCCCCAAACACACCCAGCACACTCCCGTCCCAAACTGAGCCTTTGCTCTTGCTGTTTCCTCTGCCTGGAAGTCCTTCCCCACGTCGTTCAGCATATTCCACTCATTCTTTAGGGCCCTGGCAGACATTGCTGGTTGCATAACCTTCATCTCTTCTCCCCTTCTTCGTTTACAGTCCATTGATTTTGTTTAAGGAAGGGAGATCAATATGCCATCCTAAAAATATTGCTTCTAAGTGATAATGTAACACAGTTCTAGCCAATGGGATTTATACATTTATTTATGTTGGAGACAGGGTCTCACTCTGTCACCCAGGCTGGAGTGAGGTGGCATGATCTTGGCTCACCGCAGCCTCAAACTTCTGGGCTCAAACAATCTTCCCACCTCAGCCTTCTAAGTAGACTGGGACTACAGGCACAAGGCGCCATGCCCAGCTATTTTTTAATATCTATTTTTAACTTTTAATTTCCTTAAAAAAGGAAGAGACAGAGCTGGCATGTGTCTGGCATGTGTGTTTTGTTTTTCCCCTTCTTGCTCCCTGGAAAGTCTAAGCCTGGGGGTGGAGTAGCCAATTTATAACCAAGAGGATAAAGACCACATGTTAAGGATGTTGGCCTGGAAGACAGAAGGAGCCTAGGTCCTTCATGACATCTTGAGGCTTGCACCGTCCTATCTCCACTCTTCTTATAACAAGAGAAAAACAAACCTCTATTTGTTTAAACCTCGTAGTCAGGTTTCTGTTACATGCAGCCAAATGCAGTCCTAACCAATACAATGGCTTATCTAAATATATACATTTATTTATGTATGTATTTATTTACTTATTTAAAGAGAGATGGGGTCTTGTTTTGTGGCCCAGGCTGGTCTTGAGCTTCTGGGCTCAAGCAATCTTCCCACTTCGGCCTCCCAAAGTGCTGGGATTACAGGCATGAGCCACCTTGCCTGACCTTTCCCTCCATTTCTAATCATCCTGGCTGGATAGGCTTCTCCCTCCCTCTGTGCTCCATTGGCCCCTAGTTCCTCTCCCAGGGCAGTTCTCTCTCTCTCTTTTTTTTTTCTTGAGACGGAGTTTTGCCTTGTTGCCCAGGCTGGAGTGCAATGGTGCGATCTCAGCTCACTGCAACCTCTGCCTCCCGGATTCAAGCGATTCTCCTGCCTCAGCCTCCTGAGTAGCTGGGATTACAGGCATGTGCCACCACACCTGGCTACTTTTGTATTTTTAGTAGAAACGGGGTTTCTCCATGTTGGTAAGGCTGGTCTCGAACCCCTGACCTCAGGTGATCCACCTGCCTTGGCCTCCCAAAGTGCTGGGATTACAGGCATGAGCCACCGCGTGCAACCAATTCTCTTTACTTACATGCTCATTGTATATTTGTCTCAGTAACTTTGATGTGAGCACCTAGAAGGAATGAGCCTTCCTCTTCCTGGTAACTCCTCACAGGAGCATCTGATCTTAGGAGATGCCTGGTAAAGATGATTGAAAAGAACTGATCAGCATTGACCTCTTTCCCCGAAGATCTACCAGGGTCATAGCACTCTGAAGATTATTTTGTGATATTTCCCCCATGGCCTCTCCATCAACTGCCCATACTCCCTACGTTTGTCCCCTGTCCTCTGTCTGGGTCTAGACTCCAGGGCAGTGAGGCACAAGGGAAAACTATCCTATCACGTCTTGTATTAATAGAAACAGAATTAAGAGAGCAGATGTAGCTTGGCCTCCTGAGGGTGCCCTCCTTCTGCCCTCGCTAAGACTGTATGAGGGGAAGAGCAAGTTCTGAGGCTTCCTTCGAACCCCTCCCTCCACCATAGACTCTTGGAGCAGACGGTGTCATCTGGCTCAGTCTCCAGCCTTCAGGCAGACAAATTCTGCAGCTTTCAGAGCAGACAGAGAAGAGTCAGTATCTCTTCAACCATCAAGATGGGACAGACTATAAGAGGGCCCTGGAGGTAAGATGTTGAGGCTGTTACTAGGCTTGGTGGCATGCTGTCTGGCATCATGAAGGGGTCAAGCCAGATGCTAGTCTGGGATCTATGGTATACCTCCTTGAAGGTATGTCCCCTATGTAGGACCAGGGCTGGAGGAAGTTCTACATGTTTGTCTTCCCAGTAATCTACAAGCTCCTTCAAGGAAAGGAATGCCTTATTCATATTTGTTTCTCCCACCTAACAGGGCACCTGGCACAAAAAAGATGCCAATAAATATTTGTGGGCAGAAGAGAGGAAGGGAGGCCTTAAGTAAACTCAAGCAAATGAGTTGCTAACCAGGACGCAAGCCCTGTCCTTCCACAGCTCAGCCCAGTGTTCCGCTGTGGGACTCATCTTAGAATGTTGCTCTGGCTTCTTCCTTAACCCTTCAGGCCCTGACTCGGACAATATCTCCTCTTTTACTTCTCCCTGCCCTTTTGATGCCAAAGCATTCCGTTCTCCAGTGGAATATTGGATACTCCATTACAGCCTTTAATCAACTGGATTGAGAGTCTCTGCCTCTTCCTCTTCACCAACAGTCAGGGATACTAGAGGGAAAGGCTCAGAGCCTGTTCCTCAGACCGGATGCAAGGGCCTCCAGGTTACTTGCAGATACAAAGGTCGCACAGCAAGGTAACTGGGATGAGGGTTGAGGTTAGACAGCTCTTTCTTGAGGTGAGGAGGGAGGAGGGGTGAGTGGAGGAAGGTTGCCTTTGAGGAGGGCTGGCAGGAGAAATGAGGCTTCTTTAGACCAGTGGGCATGTGCCATCTGGACAGGCTTGTTTTTCCTAAAAATCATGAGGCAGCTCTGGGCACCAGAAGTCAGAACTGAGCCTGGGAGCAGGATGGAAAAGGTACCTATGCTGTCTCACCAGGGGCTCAGGGCTCCAGCATCACGGAAGGTAGAGTTGGACCTCTGGGGTCTCCGAGGCCAGTGGCTGCTGTAGGGCATCCCTGGATCACTCTGAGTCCTTAAAGGTAATCATGGGGACCTGAGAGACACTTTCAATTTCTCCAAAGAACTCGTGAAATTTTCATCATATGGTAAGATTGAATAGGCTAAAGTAAAAGGTTGCTTTTCTTTGCTTTTGCCTAGAATTATATCAACACAGTGCTGTCATGGGAAAATAAATTATTCGATAAATGCAGTTTGGTGGGTACAGTTTTTCAAAATATGGGATCCTTTTTGATGTTAAAAAAGTTGGGAACCACTGGTTCCCCCAAATCTTTCTTTCCATAGATGAGAACGATGAGGCCCAGATAGGTCACAAAGCTGGTCAGTGGCAGGCCTAGGGTTAGGACCAAGTCAACTGACCCAAGTCAACTGACCCTAGTCAACTGCCCTCTCTGCACACCACGTGCCTCTCTGCTTTCTCTTTTCTTCATCATTCTTCCTGAAAGAGGAGTCCTCTGACTCTGCCACCCCAACACCTACTGCTCTCCAGTGGAACTTCTACAGGAGTCTGATACCCATGTGTTCTCTGGGGTGCCCCACTGAGCCCCAGCATCTACTGCCATCAATATTATGTCCATAGCTGCCAGGGGAGTGGTGTTCCTATGAAAGAAAGAAGACATCCAAGATACCCCCAGGGGATACATCAGTCAGATTCACATTTAGTTACGGGTAAAGGAAACCTTGACAAATAGTGGCTTAACCAAGAAAGTTCCTTTCCTCCCTTCTCCTTCCCCTTTCCCTTCCCCTCCTCCTCCCCTCCCCTCCCCTCCCTTCCATTC
>NW_012104031.1:2913603-2917929 GCF_000951045.1 Mandrillus leucophaeus
TCCTTTCCCTCCCCTCCCCTCCCCTTCCCTCCCCTTCCTTGTTTCTTTGTTTCTTTCCCTTCCATGCAACAAGAAGTCTGGGGGTGGGCAGTCCCAGGCAGGTGCAGCTGCTCAAGGAGGTCATTAAGGTACCAGGCTCTTTCTGTTTTTCTGTTCTATCATCCTCAGTGTTTAGCCTTTCTCCTCAAGGTTGCAAAGTAACTGCTGCACCTCTGGACATCCAAGCAAATTTCCAGTCAAGAAGAGGGTGAAAAAGGTCAGGGAGAGGGAAAAGCCCACTGCTAGAAGGCCTTGGCTCTGATTATTCAGGAAGGGAAGGCCTGGGATAGCTCCCCCTCTCTTTGGCTAGAAGTCATCTCATGAACATCACTAGCTGTAAGGGACACTAGACATTTAAGCATTTTCTTTCCAGCCCTTATACTAGAGGAAGGTAATATAGAAGAGGATTGAAATGGGGTAGAGAGAGCCAATATAAACATGAACATCTCCCCTGCATCCTTACCCATCCTCCTCTCCAGCCTTGCTGTTACAAGGAGAGGTGACTGTGGGCAGCCAATCTTTCCACTGGTGCTATGGATCCCATGCCATGTCACCTCGTCACCTCTGTTTCCTGTATCTTCAAACTTTTCTGCTCTCCTGGATCTTGTCATTCACTTTTTAATACATTCTTAAATCATTCCCGTGTTAAACAAAGTCAAACAACTCTTGGAGCAGTGATTTAGGGGACTTGTAGAAAAATGTTGGGATCTAAAATTGTGTTTGTCAGCATTTGCTGACCTTCAGTGAGTTGCTGCAAGGCAGAGACAATCATCAGTCATGCTAGGCCACAGGAGAGCAGGAAGGACACAGTTTACAGCTTCATCAAAAGGCCCTTTATGACTGTGGCCAAAGATTCATGTCCTTTGCAAACTACAAATCTGAATATGGCTCTTCTCTTGAGTGACAAAAGACGACTCTGTTAGGCTTTGGTTTTTCATCTTTAAAATGGGGACATAATATACTTGCTTCAAAGGATAATCCTGAGGATACAGTGAAATAATATACACAAGAATGGCTTATCTTATAAAAGATAAACTAAAGCAGAGCTGGGGGTAAGAGAGAAACCCAGCCTCCATGTGTGAGTGGCGCATGTTCTTGTGCCAAAATTCAGCCCCATCCCATGTGTGTTCTGCTGTGTGAGCCAAAGATGTCCTTTTTCTCTCCTTAATGTTCAGGTTACATTTCTTTCTGTGCAACCCAGAGCATCCTCTCTAATAAACTCATCCATTCCCTTAACCTCCAGTGACACTCAGGTCCATCCCTATAGCCCAGACCTTTCTCCTACACTCCGCAGCCATCTACCCACCTCCATATTTGATATTAATACTTGGATATATACAGACCCCTCAAACTCAAAATGTCTAAAATTGGACTCTTCATCTTCCCCATACCCGTGTTTCTTCCTCGTGTCCTCTGTCTTAGTAAATGACATCATAATTTATTGGCTGCCCAAGCTGAAAACTGGAAATCATACTTGGCTTCTTCCTCTTCTTCATTCTCCACATCCCATCATCAAGCTCTGTAACTTATATCTCTTAAACATCTCTATCTTCAATGTCATCCTCTTAGTCCAGGCCATCATCTCTAGCCTCTGTGACCATCATTATTTATTTCCTACGCAACATAATTTCCCTATTTACTTGTCTATAAGAACCCCTACATGGCTCCAGGCAGCCATGTGCCTAGTTCTAGGTACTGAGTCATAATGAAGAACGTTGCTCCTCTTTGCCAGATACTCAATTTTCCAGCCTTGCTTGCAATTAGAAGGCATTGTGACGCAGTTTTGACCAATGAAATGTAAAAAGACATGCTGGTCTCCTGGGAAAGTTTTGCTTTACTAAGAAAAAGAATAGAAGGGGTCTAGTACTGTCCCCTCCCCCTTCTGCCTGCCTTGAATACAATTATTGTGTCTGGAGCTGAGGCAGCCATCTTGCTACAATGAGGGACTAAGCAAGAACATACATAGCCAATATGTGGAGGATGGCGGTGCAGAAGGATGGAAAAAGCCTGGGTTTCTAACAACGCTATCCCTGAGGAGAGCTTATTTCCTGATTTCCTGTGGGTAAACAATCAATGTCATTACAGGTTTTAAGCTATGTTAGGTATTCTTTTACACGAAGCTGAAAGCATTTCTAACCAATGTAATCCCCCTGGCTTTGTTCTCTTCCTCTCCTTTAATTTATTCCTCACATAGTATTCAGAATAATCTTATACAAATATAATTCTGATGTTGACATTTCCTTGCTAAATGCATTTGATGGCGTTCTATCCTTTAGTTTAGTGAAACTTGTATGGCCAGCTTCACCAGTGTGGAATAAAAATGAAGCCTGCCTCTTTTTTAATATTCACAGTAACCACTGGAGCTTCAGTCTGTTCAGATTAGCAGGTGTCCAATATCCCTTTCAGGCCTAATTCAAAGGAGTCAATCTGGCATTCAAATGCCAAGCAAAGGGAGAACTTGAGTGTATGCAGGCTGTCATTGGGTCCATCCTTTTGGCCATCATTGACTGTCCCATGGCATCCCATTTGTAGGCTGGTCACATTTGACTGGCCCATTCCTGTCTGACACTTCCGTGACATCCTTGGTTGGTCCACATCCCCTGCACCGGTCATGGTAGTGGTGGGTCCTTAAGAGAGAATTGCATGCCAGTAGTCAGACACTTGGGTATAGGATAGCCACGATTATAGTTCTGTTGGCCTATGTTCATCCTCTTCCTAAGTCATATCTCCCATGCCAGGGTGACTGGATGCAGAAGGGCTTCCGGACTCAGCCACATGCTAATCACAATCAGCCTTCAGCCCAGAGCTCTTTTAGCTCATAGGATTGAAACCAGGTAACCAGACCCAGCTCTGCTTTTATAAAGTTCACTCGAACTCTGAACTCCACAGTATTAGGATCAAGTGTGCATGTTGGGGGACTCCCTTAATATGGCTGGACTCTGCCTGCCTCCCCAGCCTCATTTCATGCCACTGTCCTCCATGTCTCTTAGCACCAATTATGCCAGGCTTCTTCATTTTTCTCACAAGCATTAACATTTTTCTTGTTTTTAAGTTCAAACATGCTTTTAAAAATTTTTTTTTATTTTTTTATTATACTTTAAGTTCTAGGGTACATGTGCACAATGTGCAGGTTTCTTACATATGTATACATGTGTCATGTTGGTATGCTGCACCTGTTTCCTCGTCGTTTACATTAGGTATATCTCCTAATGCTATCCCTTCCCCCACCCCCCACTCCACGACAGGCACCCATGTGTGATGTTCCCTTTCCTGTGTCCAAGTGTTCTCATTGTGTAGTTTCCACCTATGAGTGAGAACATGCGGTGTTTGGTTTTCTGTCCTTGCGATAGTTTGCTCAGAATGATGGCTTCTAGCTTCATCCATGTCCCTACAAAGGACATGAACTCATCCTTTTTTATGGCCGCATAGTATTCCATGGTGTATATGTACCACGTTTTCTTAATCCAGTCTATTATTGATGGACATTTGGGTTGGTTCCAAGTCTTTGCTATTGTCAATAGTGCCGCAATAAACATATGTGTGTATGTGTCTTTATAGTAGCATGATTTATAATCCTTTGGGTATATACCCAGTGATGGGACGGCTGGGTCAAATGGTATTTCTAGTTCTAGATCCTTGAGGAATCGCCACACTGTCTTCCATAGTGGTTGAACTAGTTTACACTCCCACCAACAGTGTAAAAGTGTTCCTATTTCTCCACATCCTCTCCAGCATCTGTTGTTTCCTGACTTTTTAATTATTACCATTCTGACCGGTGTGGATGGTATCTCATTGTGGTTTTGATTTGCATTTCTCTGATGGCCAGTGATGATGAGCGTTTTTTTCATGTGTCTGTTGGCTGCATAAATGTCTTCTTTTGAGAAGTGTCTGTTCATATCCTTTGCCCCCTTTTTGATGGGGTTGTTTGATTTTTTCTTGTAAATTTGTTTCAGTTATTTGTAGATTCTGGATATTAGCCCTTTGTCAGATGGGTAGATTGTAAAAATTTTTCTCCCATTCTGTAGGTTGCCTGTTCACTCTTATGGTAGTTTCTTTTGCTATGCAGAAGCTCTTTAGTTTAATTAGATACCATTTGTCAATTTTGGCTTTTGTTGCCATTGCTTTTGGTGTTTTAGTCATGAAGTCCTTGCCCATGCCTATGTCCTGTATTGCCTAGGTTTTCTTCTAGGGTTTTTATGGTTTTAGGTCTAACATTTAAGTCTTTAATCCATCTTGAATTAATTTTTGTATAAGGAGAAAGGAAGGGATCCAGTTTCAGCTTTCTAC
>NW_012104031.1:2919526-2940073 GCF_000951045.1 Mandrillus leucophaeus
GTATTCTCTGATGGTAGTTTGTATTTCTGTGAGATCAGTGGTGATATCCCCTTTATCATTTTTTATTGCATCTATTTGATTCTTCTCTCTTTTCTTCATTAGTCTTGTGAGCAGTCTATCAATTTTGTTGATCTTTTCAAAAAAACAGCTCCTATATTCATTGAATTTTTGAAGGTTTTTTCGTGTCTCTGTCTTCTTCAGTTCTGCTTTGATATTAGTTATTTCTTGCCTTCTGCTAGCTTTTGAGTGTTTGCTCTTGCTTCTTTTAATTGTGATGTTAGGGTGTCAATTTTAGATCTTTCCTGCTTTCTCTTGTGGGCATTTAGTGCTATAAATTTCTGCCGAGACCAGCTTGGCCGGGAAGACCCTAACCCAGTGGTGCTAGAGGAATTAAAGACACAGAAATATAGAGGTGTAAAGTGGGAAGTCAGGGGTCTCACAGCCTTCACAGCCAAGAGCCCCAAACAGAGATTTACCCACATATTTATTAACAGCAAGCCAGTCATTAGCATTGTTTCTATAGATATTCGATTAACTATAAGTATCCCTTATGGGAAACGAAGGGAAAGGGATGGGCCAAAATAAAGGGATGGGTCTGGCTAGTTATCTGCAGCAGGAAAATGTCCTTAAGGCATAGATCGCTCATGCTATTGTTTGTGGTTTAAGAACACCTTTAAGCAGTTTTCCGCCCTGGGTGGGCCAGGTGTTCCTTGCCCTCATTCTGGTAAACCCACAACCTTCCAGTGTGTGCGTCGTGGCCATCGTGAACATGTCATAGTGCTGCAGAGATTTTGTTTATGGCCAGTTTTGGGGCCAGTTTATGGCCAGATTTTGGGGGGCCTGTTCCCAACATGTCCCCCTTATTTGATTTGCAAATCTGATTTGCAAAGGCAGCTTTGTCACGGTGAGCTACTTCTCACAGGAGTCAGGATCCACATCTGCAGACTATACAAAGACAAACAACACAGATTAAAAGCGCAACCATCATTGAAATTACAGAGCTTCCAAGTGTTTTTATCCATTTTAATGGGTTACTAGCTGTTAATCTGTCTGCAACTCCTTTAAGCACTCCGGTTGCTGGCATTAAGGTCAGGTGTGCCTGGGATGCTTTAAATGTTTGTTCTTTTAATTTTGCACTATCCAAAGACAAGTTTCTAGAGTGTCCTTCTAGATGCTTTTTTATTCTTCCCCAAATTTTGATCTTATTAAGAGCTATTAATAGTTTCCACAAATCCTTATGTTTAGCTCCTACAAAGGGCCACATCATTTGAGGCTGAGGTGCCACTGTACCGCCATGGTTCCAGATAATAGGAACTTTTGCCGTACTTTTATTTCTACCATCTGACCGTTTTGTTCAGACCAGCTTAACATACTGTGGCCATGGCACGCAGACTGAGAGGTGCAATTCAAGCTAAACATCCCCTTAGGGGACCAATTAATAATGATTCCATAGGAATTGTTGCACAGCACCTCTGTCTGTTCTGCAATGCAATCTTCCTAAACAAGTATGTTCATTCTTTTTTTCTAACTGGGTCCAATCCTGTTTACAAATAGGTTTTTAAGGGCAGTATGCCTCAATTATAGGAGCAGATTTATTATGGTAAATACTGAGATCAGAAAGGATGTGTAACTGTGTCATAGGGTGATTACATCCAGGCATTCTTACTAGCCAAGATTGATAAATATGCCCAGTAAATATAATTGTTCTCTGTGTCAGCTCTTGTTGAAGGAATACTCACAGCAATGGTGATCACCACTATCATAGATACCATTAAATTATTCATTGTGACTGGTTGTCCTGCTTTCCTCAGGTTTTCTTCTGCCATCTGTGACAGCTTCTTGATCTGTCCCCAGGTGGGTGGCTGTGTTCAACAGGTGTTGCTCATGACAGTTGGGGTTCTCCTCGGCATCAGCCTTGACATGGCTGCAACCAGTGGGTCCCTGGGATCCTCCCAGAATCTCTTCCTTGGCATTTGGCTCATGTTAAGGTTTCAGGTGTCTTGATGGTATGCAAATTGGCTGTTGATTTTGACCTGGAGAAACACAAGCATAACCTCTACCCCAAGTTATTATTTTACCTATTTCCCAACTTTTTGTCATTGGATCTTTCCACCAAATCAGTTGTTCTACTTCTGTCTTTGCAGCTGGTTTCTGTAGATGCTGTTCAGCTGCTGATAACATCTGGCCTTTGGGCAGGCTCAAAAAATTTAAAGTTAATAATGCTAGATTCAATTGTGTATGGGCTCTCCCATAATCTCTATTTCTCCCCCCTTTTTTTTTATTTTCAGTTGTTCATCTGTATGAAATCATAACTGAGCATTTTCAATCAACTGTGTGGAATGAACCACGTATGGAGAATCAGAAATCACATTAATAGGCATATCAAAAACAGTCAATACCTCAATTACAGCTACAAGCTGCACTTTTTGAGTTGAAGTATAGGGTATCTGGAAAACTTAAACTTTTGATCCAGAATAAGCAGCTTTACCATTACTAGACCCATCTGTGAAACAATGAAAATGCTTAGCAGGCTGCAGGTTGTTTACAGCAGGAATTGTAAATGCAAACCTTTCACAGTCTTGCTCAGCTAAGGGGATAGTAAAGAAACAGTCTTTTAAATGTATGCTATTAAAGGCCAATTTTTTGGAATTATGGCGGGAGAAGGCATTCCTGGCTGTAATGCTCTCATAGGTTGTATAACTGAATTGATGGTTCTTAAGTCAGTTAACATTCTTCATTTACTTGATTTTTTCTTAATTATGAAAACTGGAGAACTCCAAGGGGAAAATGTTGGAGCTATGTGCCCATTTTTAAATTGTTCAGTAACTAATTCCTCTAAAGCCTCCAGTTTCTCTTTACTTAGTGGCCATTGTTCTATCCAAATTGGCTTATCTGTTAACCATTTTAAAGGTATAGGTTCTGGAGGCTTAACAATGGCTGCCATCAAAAATGATGTCTTAAACCTTGGCGGGAACTTTGTCTTTCCACTTGAAGTCATTCTTTCAAACCTTGCAATTTTTTTTCTAGACCCATACCAGGGACATACCCCATTTCATGCATTGTATGTTGATTTTGAGGGTGATATAATTGTTCTGGAATTAGAACTTGTGCTCCTCATTGTTGTAATAAACCTCTCCCCCATAAATGTATAGTTACAGATGTTATAATTGGTTGAATAGCTTCCTTCCAATGCGTTCAAACATCCTCCTTTAGCTCAGAGAAGTTTGTTATTACTGACCTTCTGAAGCCTATTTCTGTCAGTTCATCAAAGTCATTCTCTGTCCAGACTTTTTCTGTCGCTGTCAAGGAGCTGCATTCCTTTGGAGGAGAAGAGGTGCTCTGATTTTTAGAATTTTCAGCTTTTTTGCTCTGGTTTCTCCCCATCTTTGTGGTTTTATCTACCTTTGGTCTTTGATGATGGTGACGTACAGATGGGGTTTTGGTGTGGATGTCCTTTCTGTTTGTTCGTTTTCCTTCTAACATTCAGGACCCTCAGCTGTAGGTCTGTTGGAGTTTGCTGGAGGTCCACTCCAGACCCTGTTTGCCTGGGTATCACCAGTGGAGGCTGCAGAATGCAAATATTGTAGAATGGCAAACGTTGCTGCCTGATCCTTCCTCTGGAAGCTTCATCTCAGAGGGGCACCCGGCTGTATGAGGTGTCAGTTGGCCCCTACTGGGAGGTGTCTCCCAGTTAGGCTACTTGGGGGTCAGGGACCCACTTGAGGAGTCAGTCTGTCCATTCTCAGATCTCCAACTCTGTGCTGGGAGAACAACTACTCTCTTCAAAGCTGTCAGACAGGGATATTTAAGTCTGCAGAAGTTTCTGCTGCCTTTTGTTCAGCTATACCCTGCCCCAGAGGTAGAGTCTACAGAGGCAGGCAGGCCTCCTTGACCTGTGGTGGGCTCCACCCAGTTCGAACTTCCTGGCTGCTTTGTTTACCTACTCAAACCTCAGCAAAGGCAGATGCCCCTCACCTAGCCTCACTGCCGCCTTGCAGTTTGATCTCAGACTGCCGTGCTAGCAGTGAGCAAGGCTCCATGGGCGTGGGACCCTCCAAGCCAGGTGTGGGATATAATCTTCTGGTGTGCCGTTTGCTAAGACCATTGGAAAAGTGTAGTATTAGGGTGGGAGTGTCCCGATTTTCCAGGTACCATCTGTCATGGCTTCCCTTGGCTAGGAAAGGGAATTCCCTGACCCGTTGCACTTCCTGGGTGAGGCAATGTCCCACCCTGCTCTGTGGGCTGCACCCACTGTCTGACAAGTCCCAGTGAGATGAACCCAGTACCTCAGTTGGAAATGCAGAAATCACCTGTCTTCTGCATTGCTCACACTGGGAGCTGCAAACTGGAAGTGTTCCTATTCGGCCATTCTGGAACTTCTCCCAAAACATGCTTTTTTAATCTGCCTGAACATATTCCCACCCTTTCACCTAGCTAACTCTTATTCTTCTTTTAGGTCAGGGGTCCGCAACCCCCAGGCTGTGGACTGGTACAAGTCCATGGCCTGTCAGGAACCAGACCACACAGTGGGAGGTACAGGAAGTGAGTGGCCAGCAAGCATTAACACCTGAGCTCCTCCTCCTTTCAGATCAGCAGCACCATTAGACTCTCATAGGAGCACAAACCCTCTTGTGAACTGTGCATGCAAGGGATCTAGGTTGCACACTCCTTATGAGAATCTAACTAGCACCTGATGATCTGAGGTGGAACAGTTTCATCCCAAAACTATTCCCCTCTGACCCCCACTGTCTGTGGAAAAATTATCTTCCACGAAGCCAGTTCCTGGTGCCAAAAATATTGGGGAACTGATGTTTTAGGCTTCAGGTTAAGTGTTACCTCATTAGACAGGTTTACCTGGCCCTGAGTCACCTTCCACCACACTCACCTATTTAGTAAAGCCTACAGTTTTCACCACCAAGTGAAGTCTGTCCATCTTGTTCACTGCTTAGCAAAGTAATAAACAATTGCAACTCCATAAATGGATGGTCAAGTTTTGTCTCCTCTTGTCTAAGTGATGAACTTCTACCCATCTTGCACATCCTCCTCACACTCCCAGACCCAAACTGGTTCAACTTCTCTTTTCTGTGTTCCAATAACACATTTTACCTTCCCTATCACAGACTTTATCTTAGTACATCATGATTCTGTGTTTACTTATCTGCCTCTCCATCTAGGATTTGAGCTCCTTGGGTTCTGTGGTCTTGTTTTATTATCTTTGTATCTCCTAAGAAGAATGCTTGGCAGCCTCTCAATGATGTTTACTTTATAAATGAATAAATCTGTTGTAAAAAGAGCCCTGGGAACCCTAAAAGTAGAGAGTAGGAAGTTGAGGGAGGGAGGCAATTTTAGATTTAGCTAACTGCCCTGAACATGGCATAGATGAATTCTTCCTGTCTAACCTATTTGGGGAAGTGGATAGAGAGTTCTGTGTCCAACTGTATATTTGCATATTTACATTTAGCTAGAAAAAAAAAAAAACTGTCCCTAGTACAGGAAGATGGGGAAGGCAGATAGCCTCTGTTCTAGGAGCTTAATTAGCAAGTCACAGGGGCTATTTTGAGAGCTTCCAGTGAGTTTTTGGCTATGCTAAGGGAGTTCATGAGCCACGTTTGGCAACAGAGGTTGGAGAAAGCTAAATTGTTCCACGTAAGAAATGAGAGGAATTTGGATTTTGCCTCTAAGAAGAAGACAACAACGAAGAGGGGGAAGGAGATTCGCTGAATAACATGCAAAGAGTCTGCACCCTGAGTTGTGAAAATGATCAATAGATTTTTAAAAAGTAATACCAGAAATGTCTGTTGTTTAGTATTATTTAGTGCTTAGTGTTATTGCTATGATATAAAGCTCTTCATTGCTTCAAAGCTTCCTAAGTTTTCCACATCACAGAAGCCTTGCGAATGTTTTTGCCACATTCTCCACCTGGATGGTGGTGGTGTGGAACAGGGTCAGTCACCAGGAATGGCCAGAGGACCCTGGATGGAACAATTCGTCAGAAGCAGGAGCACCCTAAGGAAGTCTGTGGAAAACTTGAGACGGACATTAGACTTTGCAAACTTCAAAGGGTGATGCTGGTTGAAGGTACTTTTGCCCTGACCTGAAGGGTCAATGTGACCCCTTCTAGTCTTTATGAGCAGACCCCTTCTAGTCTTTAATGTGTGTTTTAGTGGCAGTGTGTGTGTAAGAAGTGTGGACTTTCATTGTCTGTATCATTGAACCCTGTGCTTGCAATTATCCTTGAAGGTGTATGTGTTTATGTGCTGCTTCTGGAATGATGTATTGATATGACTGCATGTTGAGTCCCTGTGGGAGAGGCTGCTAAATGGTCATGTGACCATACTTTTCTTCTTCACCTAAGAACACCAAGCCCCTTCCCACTCCATGAGAAGTAGAGGCCTTCCCAGGATCAAACCAGCACTCCCTCTCTGAGCCTCCCCAAGTAACGTACACTACCTGCCCCATTTTCTACTTCTCCTGCCCCTGCCTGTTTCCTCGTCTTCTTCCTCCAGCCCCAAGAATAGCTGAGGCTCTTAACTAAGAGCAAGAAAACAAAAAATCAGGTCACCAGATGTGTTTCATTCCACCTCTCCCTCTCTAACTATCCTCCCCACAAACCAACACATTCTGAGCACACATACAGCAAGCACCTGGCATCCCCCCAAACCCAGCTGTGCCTCTGCCTGGCAACAGACCCCACTCAGGTGGAATTTTGGGGTGCCCACACAAGCATACTATATGGTTCATCCTGTCTCTAGCACTATGGTGCAGCTGTTTTGTTCTGCCTAGACAGCCCAAGCAGACCCCAGAATGATTTTTCCCATCCTGAATGAAAGGTGATAAGTTGATGTCATCTGTACTGCCAGGTCACCTTCTCCCTGTGTAGACACTGCCTGTCTCAGTGTAGGAGGATACTGAGGTCTCCTGAACAAGGTCCCTGTCCAGAGGCTAGAAGATGGAGAGACCAGCAGTCCTGCCTCAGCTCACGGGCTGGGTTCACTTGAGCTGGTCCCCACCTGGAGCCCAAAATGAGTGTCTTGTGCTTTGGAATGAACAGACATCTGGGATTCTCATTGGGGACTGTTTACTGGTTCATTTGCATGGCACGTTAACAGCCCACAGCAGCCCACTTTCTGCCAGGGACTTTCAGGAACAATTTCTTCAAGCCAGCGTGGCCCTGCCTGGGCATGAGCCCTCCCCATCCCTTCTTCCCTCCCCACATCAGCCACGTGGAAGTGACTCATGCAGGCTCTCTGAGGCCCTGCCAGCAGCAGCTAGAGGATTGCCTGGATAAAGTTGGGATGGGCTACTTCAGGAGCAAGGAGCAGTCCAGAGTCCCTTTTGGAATTCCATGGGCCTCTGTGCCCTCTTCCTACTACTACTCCCAACATCACCTGCAGCCCAAACCTCATGCAGCAGCGTCTCCCTGATGCTGGGGAGAAAGTTCATCCTTCCTTACCTGCTTCTCTCCTTTCTCCCGTAGCACGTACCACAATCAGGGACAACTGTGTGAGTTATCTTGGCTTTTCCCTGTACTACTATATAAATAACCCACACTTAAAGCAAAATATTCATATATATTATTTTGTTTTATACTCATGATCACTCTATGAGATAGTTGTTATATTTCCCATTTCAAAGAAGAAGAAATTGAAGATTAAAAAATTAAGTGAGGCAAAGCATAGAGGATGTTTAGGCAGTGAAACTACTCTGCATGAGCCTATAAAGGTGGATACAATTCATTATACATTTGTCCAAACTCATAGAATGTACAACATCAAGAGTGAACCTTAATGTAAACTCTGGACTTGGGGTGATAATGATGCTGAAATGTAGTTCATCAGGTTTAGCAGATGACTGGTCCTGTGGGGGATGTTGATAGTTAGGGAGGCTGTGTGTGTGAGGGGCAGGGGATACATGGGGAACTCTTTATGCTTTCTACTCCATTTTTATGTGAACATAAAACTGCTCTAAAAAGAAAAGTCTATTTTAAAAATGCCATTTTAGGCAACACAGAGAGACTTTGTCTCTACCAAAAAAAAAAAAAAAAAATTAGCCGGGTGTGGTGGTGCACTTCTGTGATCCCAGTTGCTTCGGAGGCTGAGGTGGGAGGATTGCTTGAGCTCAGGAGGTTGAGGCTGCAGTGAACTATGATCACACCGCTGCACTCCAGCCTAAGTGAGCAACAGAGTGAGACCCTGTCTCAAAAATAATAATAGTAATAATAAACACATAAATACTTATTTTTAAAAAATTTAAGCTTTAAGTTATTTTAAAAAATTTTCCTTGATCCCCAGAGTTTCCTTTGTTTTAAATGTACTGCATGAGCTTCTGAATGTACTTGGAGATCTACCAGTACCTCTCCTTGCCAGTTGTAGCTCCTCACCCCAACATGTCATCTGTCTGCCCCACCCTCCTCAACCCCCGGTCTATAAGAGCTGTGAGCCTTGACTTAGTTGTCTCTGTATTCTTAGCTTGTGGCAGTGTCTGACACATAGATGCTGGATAAATGTCTGCTGGGAGAATGCATGAACGAATGAATGCATGGAGGAAAAGGAAGGAGAGGGAGAGAGAGAAGATAGTGGGAAGGAAGAGAGGAAGAGATTAAAAAAATAGGAAAAGGAGATGGAAGAAGAAGTAGAGTGCAGTATAGGGTTGGAAAGAAAAAAGGCATCCCTTGATTTTGTCTTATCCCCTTTGTCGTCCTGGGGACTGGAAGGCCCTTCTCAGTTCCTTTCTTTTCTCTCTTCTCCCAACAGGATAAGGACTTTGGCCAGAGCCCTGCCTATCCCCCAGGTATCCCCAAAAAGTCTTTAACCCTTAGACATAGAACTGCTCTGTCCCTTTTCTACAAAACAAACGTGTTATTTGGGCAGAAGAGGAAAGGAGAAAATTTGAAGTGGAAAAATCTTTGGTTTGGAAATTCAGCTGACTGCCCTCATTTGGAATAAAATGTCCTTCAGTCCCTGGCTGTGTGGCAGGCAGGCCCGGCCAACAGCAACACCGGATGCCGGGAGACTGGGAGGAGGCCTGGGGATTTTCAGAGGAGCCGCCAGAGTGGTATGAACTTGGAATCCAGGAAGAGAGTGATGGGGCTCATCTCCAAGGGCTGAATCCCTATCCTCTTCCTCATTTCTTCCAGACAGTGGTCAGTTGTCCCGATGTGTCAGGCAGAGCGCTATCCTGGGGGCACGGACAGGACCAGGATAGGCAAGTCCTGAGGGAGAACAGGGGCTGGGTCTGTCTCATGTCCTGAGCACCAACCTCAGCATCTGACACATGGAAGGTGCCCAAGAAACATCAGCTGGAAAAAAAAAGTAACCCTTGTCCCAAGGGGTTGACAGGAGACCCAGACTTTGCACTCAGGTTGGTCCCAGCCTAATAGTGGAGACAGAACAGATATAAAGAATGCAGCTCAATATTGGAATACCAAGTACAAATAAAAAAATAAATAAACCAAGGGCTTATCTATCAGAGTAGCACAGCAGACTGGTTTGGGGCCAGTGAGGTGAATTGAGAGAACCTCTCCAAACGGACCATCCTAAGTGGACCTTTGAAGGAGCAGAGGGGAATTATTTGGCTGAAGCCAGTAGGATGAGTACCAAAGTGAGGAGTTCAGACTACATAAGAACAAGAAAGGCAGGAGGCTGAGTGGGGATGGGGCAGTTCTCCAGGGCTGGAGCAAAGCACAGCTGACCCACCCTGACTGGTGTCTGCAGATGTTGTACAAGCAGTGCTTAAGTTTACAGTGGCTTGCTGGTAACCTGGGTAGCCGGGGAAAATATCACAGTATAGTTCACAGGTTGTGTCATAATCTCCCAGATACGTCATTTTCAGCCTTGGTTGTGCTTATGGGGCTAAAGGGTGGAGACCTAGATTTATAAGAGCCCAGAGACCAAACCCATTTCCACAAGAAATTGCACAGAGAAGACAAAGGGAAAAACATGGCAACAGGGAAGATGTCAGAGAGATGGGAGGCTGTGCAGAGAGGGCAGCGCAGGCTGCCAGTTGGCCTCTTTTGTTTTGTTTTGTTTTGCTTTGCAGGAGAGAGGGAGATTGGAAGCACCACTGAGAGGAGTCAAAGGAAAGTGTAAGGAGACTTGTAAAAAAAGGTATGCTGGGTGGTATGTGCTGCCTGATCCACTGTTTGTGGGTTCAGGGTTTCAGCAAAGGCCGTATAGACATTAAGGCTTCCGGAGGAGATTAATGCTAATGCTTCCTTGGACTGTGATCTTGCTGAAATAGACTTTGGAGGAAAGGAAATGAAAAGGCTCCAATTTGTATCTTCCTGGCAGTAAATGTTTCTTATCCAATATCAATTCTCTCCTTTCTTACTTAATAAAACTACAATTTGTTACCCAGACAAAATAGGACCTTTCCTTTGCTCCCTTGCAGCTAGGAGTAGCCATGTGACACAGCTCTGACCACTGAGGTGTCTGCAGGAGACCCTGGAGGGTTTAGGGGAAAGTCTGGATTTCCTGATATGTACCCAACCCTTGCTTTTTGTCATTTTCTTTTGTCTTCGTCCTGCCTAGAACATGTGATCAGGTGGTGGTCATGAGGATGAAAGTCATACGTGAAGGATGATGGAAAAGAGGGACTAAAGGAGTCTGACCTGGACGCCCTGATTTCCTGCTATGTGGCGTGAAAAAGAAGCCACAGTCCCATGGATTCTGTTATCAGCCACTGAGTACAATCCTACCTGATCCCATGGTCCTCACCAAGGCTGTTGTGTGCTTAGGAAATGGAGAATGGCCCCCAAACCACAGCAGCAAAAATGAGTGGAAGGGTTGAGCATTATTTCCAGCCCTTGGTTGTTCTGGTGATTGGTGCCTGGGAGGGGCAGGACCTCCATCCAACAGACTGTACCAGCAGAGTCATAAGAGGTAGGGCTTTGAAGATTCAGCCATGTGTTCTATGGCTGGACTGAAGGCTGAAGGAGGAAGAGGTAGAAGTACATTACTACCCACCTGCTCCATCCCATGTGCAGAGACTCCTTCAACCCCCAACCCCAGGCTGTCACCTGCTCCTATATTCATTTTCTCTGAGGTTGGAGGAAAGAGAAAGGAGACAGCAATGGCCAGACTTCCCTGTGGTTTCCAAACTGGTTATTGTGCTCTGCTCAAGTGCTGGCTCCCCGCCCCTCTATACACACACTGGGCCCATGTTCACTGATGCCCATCCTACTCCCCAGTCATTTGCCTAACTAGCTTTTTTTTCTCTAGGAAACCTCAGAGATGCATTGGACTTGGTCAGCAGACTTGAGTTCTATGCCCACGCCAGTCACTGACTGGCCATGACCTGAATTGGACAAGGCATGCCCACTCTAGACTTCAGTTGTTCCTATCTGGAAAAGGAAAGGAGTGCTTTGACAGTGGTTCCCAGACACCAATTTATAAAGATTTCACTAGTCTGTGGCAAAATAATAATAATGGCTATGAATTATTGGGTATTTCCTTTGTGTGAAGTGATTTTCGTATATTAACTCATTTAATCTCATAACCACCTGGAAAAGTACATATTCTTATTAACACCTTCACATGATAGATGATAAAAATGATAAAACCAAGGCTCAGAGAGTTTAAGTAAGTTACCTGAAGGTCTTCAGATGGTAAGTGGTAGAGCCTGGATTTGAACTCAGGTGTCCTGGTCCCAGAGTCCATGTACTAAATCACTACATTACAGCTGCCCATGTGATAAGGAAAGACTAAGGAGGATGACGATGATGTGCACCCATATTGATGCACACACAGACATATAATACAGTATATTTGTGTACTGTTAGTGTAAGTTTAATACTGACTTTCTGGGGAAGGACAGGGATACATATATCCTTTATGTTAAGAGTAAGAGAATAAGTCATATGTTTCACATTGAAAGGTACTTTTCTGAAACAATGACAGAAGATGAGTATTTTATTTGCTCAATTCACAAAATAAAACTTGTTGACAACCAGTTACTTTTTACAGTAGTTTACTTCCAACTTGTAATAGACCGTGAAATTAAGTCGGGAGCCCCTGGGCTAAAGGGTCTTCGAAGTCCTTTCTGGCTTAAACACTGTAAAGCCTTCAACCTCTATGTGAGGTCACACATTCTTGGAGATGCCCTCCCAGATATCAGGCACACCATCCGGGCCCCCTGGTCAGCCTAGCAGAAGGAGAGCCATCACCCCGAGGGGACCTGTTGGTAACATGCCTGTTTAACACTGCAAGTATTTTGAGCCATAGAGAAACTTTCCTTTCCTGTCCCGCCATGGCCTCAGCTTTAGCTACACACCCCTCTGTACTTGTCTACCTCTTGGGATAAGCATAATATATAGAAAGAATCTTAGATTACTCATTACTTGGTAGAGATATTTTATTTGAAAGCACATCCCAAACATAACCTCCTCCTGCCGAGTCCTAAATCTCAGGCACCAAAGAAGGCCAAGCTCTATCCTGAGTACTATACGTGAGAAAACCAAAGGCAAAATTATGAACTATCTTGAGGATATCTGTTCAAAGCAATTGTCCTCCACCTTATATGGATTCTCTCGGATCCTGGAGCAGATTAGAAACAGAACAGGTAGTATTGGGGGCAGTCCATTCATGCTCTCTTTAAAACCAAGCTGGCAAACTCTTGTTTTGAAACTAACATAGAACAAGCAATTTGAGAGAAGGGAAATTGGTGTAGCCCAATGTTGTCATTTTTTTCTTATTAAGAGTCTCAAAGTCCCTTGTGAAGGAGGGGAACATCCAAACAGTTCGCAGCCAGGGACATTCTTAGGAAGGACAGCGGAAGCCACAGAGCTGCTTCTGCCGTGGGGTCTATATGCCTAAAACTGAGCAAAGAATTCAACTTGGTGGGCTAGACTCTGCCTCAAAAATGAACGAAAACGAAACAAGACTTCAAGTTAGCATTTGTGGAAAGGAGGAAAAAAACATCGTCTGCCTTTTTGTCTCACGAACACAGAAATAAACACTAATGAAGGCTCCCAATCTGGCAGAAATCTAAGGAATTAGAGAAAAAGGAACAAAAATAAAAGGACACCAGACATCCAGTTTCTCAAGCCAGATGTGACCCTGGAAACTGGTGTCATGAGGAAGAAAAACAGCTGTCAATTCAGTCATGTGATGATTCAGTGATACAATTATTTCATCATCAAAAGAGGCTTTGATAACTTCACCATTAGCAGTAAGAGTAAAAATAGAAAAAGAGGAAGGAGGAGCTCGATTTCAGCACTAGTCTGATTCATTCACTTTAAAAGACCCAGGCTTGCGGCCTGCACTGGTAATGGAATCTAGCTATTAAAAATGGTTCTATCTGGTGACGAAATTTTAAGAAATGTTGAAGTTGGCAAAGCGGATTGCTCTATTTAGCAAAATATTTTCAGCTATGGTGGTCCACTAAAACACCAAGAAAAAGAACAAAAGAAACAAAAATCTACTGGATAGCGTTTGCATGAAATCCACAATCCTGCAGTTTCAAAGGAGCAGGAATACACTTGCAAATGGATGTTGGACATTTGTGTTTTTCTGAGCTTTTTGTGGAATGGAGTGTTGGGGAGGGACTTTCTGCTTTCTATGGGTGGATCCAGCGAAATGATTGCTGGTCCTGATTAGAGGCCCATGGTTTCAATAATCTAGCATTCTCCCAACTGTGTCTTTAGCCTCTCTTTCTTTCTCTTCGGCCTACAAACAGGCTACAGAAAGTGCTGTCTGGGCTACATGCTTAGATGATCCCATCCTAAATACAACTTTCCATTGACTGGGGTCCCTTTCTAGCTATAGCTCTAGCAATCAGCTCTTCTTCCCAGACAAGTTGTTTGGGAGAGAAGTCCACATGCTACCCTGTTAGAACTGCCATATAAAATACAGGATGCCCATTGAACTTTAATTTCAGATAAATGACAAATAGTTGATGTATGTTCCATGCAATATTTGGGACATACTTATTATACTAAAAATTTATTCACTGTTTATTTGAAATTGAAATGTCAGATGAATTGAAATTTAAGTGAACATCCTGTATTTTTATTTGCTAAATCTGACGATCTGACTCCTAGTATCCCTTCCTCACTTTCTCTTTGTTGTTCAGCCCATGGAAACCTGGTTTTTACCTCCACCTCTCAGTGAGACTGCTCTCCCCAGGCTCCCCACAGACCTCTTACTGATCGAATTCACAGGGCACGTTTCCACACTCCATGGCAGGGGCCTCTCTGGAGGACTCTGCAGGCACTGCTGGCGTCTCTGTCCTGGTGAAGCTGTCTTCCCTTTTGGCTTCCATGATGCATTGCACTGCTTGTTTTCTCCACCTTTCTCTGACTGCTCCTTCCCTGTTTCCTTCACCAGCTGCGCTTCTTAAGCCACCTCTTACATGTTCAGTGCTACCCAGGGCTCTGCCCTTTGGCCTTCAGCACTCTCTATACACAGAGCTGGATTTGCTGCCATATTTCTCTCCCCACTCAGCCCTACTGGCCTCAGCTGCCCTGAGCAGCTCTGGCCTCCTCATCCATCATGCTGGCTGCAGGCCACCAAAGTATGTCTCGCAGAGAAACCTTTCTGCCCTAGGCCTCCAAGGAGGGCTCAGCTATCAGAGAAGAGGGTCGTTTTCCAAAGGGTCAGAGCACAGGACCCTCCAAGATTGATGGGTTACGAATTACGGATGTCGCATCTGCCAGTCCCCGTGCTCCAGAGCCACAGAGGATGTCCCTGCCTTCCGTCCCTGAGTTGGCCTCTGTAGCATCCCTGTAGCAAGTGCTTACTAGATGCGTTCCTGTATTGCTTTTTCACATTTGTTGTCTTTTTGATGATCTTTATTTCTATGCACACACATACACGCACCAGCACATCCTATCTGGTTGGGAGCTCTCTGAACCCTCCTCCATCACACTGTGCCCTGCTAGAGGGCAAGGACTGAAATGCCCCAGGGGGAGTGTTTGGTACACAGGTGTGACTATAAGGATTGAGCTGGACACGACCATCTTAACTGACATGGAAAAAGTGTTCAACAAAGTCCAACATCCTCTCTCTTTTTTTTTTTTTTTTTTTTTCAGAGTTTTGCTCTTGTTGCCCAGGCTGGAGTGCACTGGTGCTATCTTGGCTCACTGCAACCTCCGCCTCCCAGGTTCAAACTATTCTTCTGCCTCAGCCTCTCAAGTAGCTGGGATTACAGGTATACGCCACCCCCCAGCTAATTTTGTATTTTTAGTAGAGATGGGGTTTCACCATATTGATCAGGTTGGTCTCAAACTCCTGGCCTTAGGTGATCTGCCGGCCTCAGCCTCCCAAAGTTTTGGGATTACAGGCATGAGCCATCGCGCCCAGCCCCAACATCCTTTCTTTTATTTTATTTTATTTTTATTTTTTTTTTGAGACGGAGTCTCGCTCTGTCGCCCAGGCTGGAGTGCAGTGGCCTGATCTCAGCTCACTGCAAGCTCCGCCTCCCGGGTTCACGCCATTCTCCGGCCTCAGCCTCCCGAGCAGCTGGGACTACAGGCGCCCGCCACCTCGCCCGGCTAGTTTTTTGTATTTCTTAATAGAGACAGGGTTTCACCGTGTTAGCCAGGATGGTCTCGATCTCCTGACCTCGTGATCCGCCCGTCTCGGCCTCCCAAAGTGCTGGGATTACAGGCTTGAGCCACCGCGCCCGGCCCCAACATCCTTTCTTGATAAAAACTCACAATAGTTTAGGGACAGAAGGAAAGTTCCTCAACATAATAAAGACCACATAAGAAAAATCCACATCTAACATTTTAATAAATGTGGGAAAACTGAAAGCCTTTCCTCTAGGATCGAGGACAAGGTAAGGATGCCCACTCTCTCCCTTTCTATTCAACGTAGTACTGGGAGTACTTGCAAGAGCAATCAGATGAGAAAAGGAAGAAAAGGCATCCAAATTGGAAAGAAGCAAAATTATCTTTATTTTCAGATGACATGATCCTATATGTAAATATCCCCAAAGATTTTTTTTAAAACCTGTCAGAACTTATAAATGAATTCAGTAAAGTTCCAGGATACAAAATCAACATACAAAAATCAGTAACATTTTTAAGATTTAGAAGAGGTTACCTAGGTATTTTATCAGAAAGAGCTCATGAACTATGGAAAAACCTGTGATTTTTGTAGCTTCAGTAAAACTTCAGTTTCCATGAATTGTTATGAAAAGTCAAACGAGGCCAGGTGCGGAGGCTCAAGCCTGTAATCCCAGCACTTTGGGAAACCAAGGCAGGAGGATCACTTGAGGTCGGGAGTTCGAGATCAGCCTGGCCAACATGGTGAAACCTCATCTCTACTAAAACTACAAAAATTAGCTTGGTGTGGTGGCATTTGCCTGTAGTCCCAGCTACTTGGGAGGCTAAGGCAGGAGAATCATTTGAACCCGGGAGGCAGAAGTTGCAGTGAGCTGAGATAGTGCCACTGCACTCCAGCCTGGGTGACAGAGTGAGACTTGTCTCAAAACAAAACAAAACAAAAACAAAAACAAAAACAACAACAAAAAACAAAAAACAGACACACAACGCTTTTAACCTTTTTTTTTTTTTCAGACAAAGTCTTACTCTCTCGCCCAGGCTGGAGTGCAGTGGCATGATCTCAGCTCACTGCAACCTCTGCCTCCCGGGTTCAAGCAGTTCTCCTGCCTCAGCCTCCTGAGTAGCTGGGACTACAGGCGTGTGCCACCACACCCAGCTAACTTTTGTATTTTTAGTAGAGATGGGGTTTCACCATGTTGCCCAGGCTAGTCTCAAACTCCCAACCTCAAGTGATATGCCCACCTCGGCCTCCCAAAGTACTGGGATTATAGGCGTGAGCCACTGCGCCCAGCTGATTTTTATCCATTTTTAAAGTTGTAAGTGCTTTTGTACAGAATACTTTGGCAGTGATCTCAGGAGTTGTTTATGTTGATTTGCTAGAAGGAGATACAGAATGCCAGGCTAGATTCAAAACTCCTGAGGATCTCAAGCAATAATAAGTGCACTTACAGAAATTAAAAAGAAACACTGCTGGAAACTCGAGGGCTTTTCTGGTGATCACAAAGATACTGGCAGATTTTTGTTGATAGATAGGCCAATGTAATCAGCTAGGGAAAAGAAAGAGGTACTAAAAGTTAATCACCAAAGCCAAAAAGATTAAACTGGTAAAGACTCGACAAGCAAGTAAACACATTAAATTTTCTGAATATGACTGAAAACAAATTATAGTTCACCTCTTAATACTTCACTGGGTATTTGAGCTGTTCTAAGGGATCCACTTTCATTTTGGTAGTACTGTATAATAAATGTTTTCCTAAAACCTACAGTTAATGTAAAAAATGTCTTTGTTCCTCAACTTGTAATGACATAAGTACATTGCATACCACAATTTTTCATTAAACATTTTATTTGTTGAAATTATATAAGCCAACTTCAGGTGATTTAGAAAATAAGTGTGTTTCAAACATTTTTTTAAAAATCAGTAGCTTTTTTTTTTTTTTTGAGATAGTCTTACTCTGTCATCCAGGCTGGAGTGCAGTGGTGCAATCTCCGCTCACTGGAACCTCCGCCTCCCGGGTTCATGCAATTCTCCTGTCTCAGCCTCCCAAGTAGCTGAGATTACAGGCACGCACCACCACGCCTGGCTAATTTTTGTATTTTTTTGGTAGACACACGGTTTCACCATGTTGGCCAGACCGGTCTTGAACTCCTGACCTCAGGTGATCCACCCACCTCAGCCTCCCAAAATGCTGGGATTACAGGCATGAGCTGGCCCCAATTAGTAGCATTTTTATACATGAATAATGACCTAGCTGAAAAAGAAATAAGAAACACAATCTTATTTGTGATAATATCAAAAATAAAATAAAATACTTGGTAGAAATAAACTTAACAAGGAGATGAAAGATCTGCACATTGAAAACTATAAAGCATCAATAAAAGAAACTGAAAAAGATACAAACAAATGGAAAGATATTCAGTGCTGATGGATCAGAAGAATTAATATTGTTAAAATGTCTCTATTATCCAAAGCAATATACAGACTCGACACAATTCCTATCAAAATCCCAATGACATTCTTCACAGAAATAGAAAAAAAAAAATCCTACAATTCATACAGAACCACAAAAGACCCCAAATAGCCAAAACAATTCTAAGACAGAAATACAAATAGAAACCTTCCATTTATTATTCAGGGCTGGATTTGTATCTGGTCCTATTGGCACGTTTAGGTAAAGAAACTTCTTCCAGTAACTTCTTAATGTGTGCTTCCAAACTACTTTTCGTGTTAAATTATTACAGTTTCTGAAAGAAAACTGTTAATGATTAGCCATTCTGAAGGCATTCTGAAGCATTACACTTCTTGATTTAACTTTAAAATATAGTAAAAGTTAAAAATTTAAAAGTATAGTAAAAAATTACTATATTACAAACCATAGTAAACAAAACAGTATGATACTGGCAGAAAAACAGACATGTAGGCCAGTGGAACAGAAGAGACACCCCAAAAATAATTTCAAACATATATGGTCAACTCATTTTTGTCAAGGGCACCAACAGGACAAAATGGGGCAAGGACAGTCTTCTCAATAAATGATGCCAGGAAAACTGGATTTCCACATGCAAAAGAATGACACTGGACCCTTATCTCACACCATATGCAAAAATCAACTCAAAACAGATTTTTTTAAAAACCTAAATGCAAGATCTGAAACTATAAAACTCCTAGGAGAAAACATGGAGGAAAAGCTCCTGGACATTGGTCTTGGCAGTAATTTTTTTTTTTTCTCTTTTTTCTCTTTGGTAGAGACGGGGTCTCATTATGTTGCCCAGGCTGATCTCGAACCTCTGGACTCAAGTGATCCTCCCGCCTCACATCCCAAAGTGCTGGGATTATAGGTGTGAGCCACCACATCCAGCTAGCAATGATTTTTTGGAGATCACAGCAAAGCTCAGGCTACAAAAGCAAAAATAAATAAATGGGGCTACATCAAATTAAAAAGATTCTGCACAACAAAGGAAACAATCAAAACAAAATAGCAACTTATGGACTGGGAAAAAATTTTTGCAAACCATACGTCCGATAAGGGGTTAATATTCACAATTTATAAAGTACTCATACAACTCAATTATAGAAAAACAAATAACCTAATTTAAAAATGGGCAAAGGAGGCCGGGTGCGGTGGCTCACGCCTGTAATCCCAGCACTTTGGGAGGCCGAGGCTGGTGGATCACAAGGTCAGGAGATCAGACCATCCTGGCTAACACGGTGAAACCCCGTCTCTACTAAAAATACAAAAAACTAGCCGGGCGGGGTGGCGGGCGCCTGTATTCCCAGCTACTCAGGAGGCTGAGGCAGAGGAATGGCGTAAACCTGGGAGGCGGAGCTTGCAGTGAGCCGAGATCGCGCCACTGCACTCCAGCCTGGGTGACAGAGCGAGGCTCCGTCTCAAAAAAAAAATAAATAAATAAACAAAAAAATAAATAAATAAATAAAATGGGCAAAGGACCTGAATAGACATTTCTCCAAAGAAGATATAAAAATGGCCAACAGATATATGAAAATGTGCTTGACATCATCAGGAAAATATGAATCAAAACCACTATGAGATATTATTTCAGACCCTTTAGGATGGCTATTATCAAAAAGTCATAGGATAACAAACGGTGGGGGTGTGGAGAAAAGGGAACTCTTGTACACTGTTGGTGGGAATGTAGATTTGGTGCAGCCATCATGGACAACAGTATGGAGGTTTCTAGAGAAATTAAAAACAGAACTACCAGAAGACCCAGCAATCTGTGTTCTGTGACTATACCCCCAAAAAATGAAATAACCACCTTTTAAAAATACCTGCATTCCTATGTTCATTGCAGCATTCTTCACAATAACCAAGATATGGAACCACCCAAGTGTTGATGGAGGAATGAATTTTAAAAACTGTGGCATTTGTATACAATGGAATATTATTCAGCCTTTAAAAAGAAGGTCCTGTCATTTGGCACAACATGGATTAACCTGGAAGACATTATGCTCAATGAAATGCGTCAGACAGGAAAAAAAAATAGTGCATGATGTCACTTACATGTGGAATCTAAAAACAAAGTCAAATGTGCAGATGCAGATAATAAAACAGTGTTACTGGGATGGAAGCAGGCGGGGGAGGAGTGGGAGGAAGAAATGGGAAGATGTAGGTCAGAGGATACAATGTAACAGGTGTATGGAGAGATCTAATACACCATGATGGCTGTAGGTCATAAAATTGCACTGTACTTGGGATTCCTGCTAAATAACTAGATTTTAGCTGCTCTTACCACAAAAGCAACAAAAATGGGTAACTATGTGGGGAGATGACAGAGATGTTCATTTGCTTTGCTATAGTAAATATTTTACTATCTATGTGTATCCCATAACATCATGTTGTATACCTTAAATATACACAGCACTATTCACAATAGCAAAGACTTGGAATCAACCCAAATGTCCATCAGTGACAGACTGGATTAAGAAAATGTGGCACATTTACACCATGGAATACTATGCAGTCATAAAAAAAGGATGAGTTCATGTCCTTTGTAAGGAATGGATGCAGCTGGAAACCATC
>NW_012104031.1:2940123-2950309 GCF_000951045.1 Mandrillus leucophaeus
GCAAGAACAGAAAACCAAACACTGCATGTTCTCACTCATAGGTGGGAATTGAACAATGAGATCACTTGGACACGGGAAGGGGAACATCACACACTGGGGCCTATTGTGGGGAGGCGGGAGGGAGGAGGGATGGCATTGGGAGTTATACCTGATGTAAATGACGAGTTGATGGGTGCAGCACACTAACATGGCACATGTATACATATGTAACAAACCTGCACGTCGCACGTAGGGTGCACATGTACCCTAGAACTTAAAGTATAATAAAAATAAATAAATAAAATAAAATAAATAGGATTGAGCTGGGAAGGGGGAGAAGTTTTTCTGAGAAAAGAACCAGGAGGCAGAATATTAAAAAGTGATGATAAATGTACTCCATGTGTTCACAAAGGTAGAAGAATGTATGAGCATGATAAGGGAGAAGATGTCCTCAACCCACGGCGCTCTGATGCCCTTTATCCAGCGAACTGCAGGAACTGACTCTTGAGGAGGTTAGTCCTCCTAATTGTCCGATTCAATAGATATTTTTCAGTGCTTACCAGTTTGAACCCCTCTAATGCCTTGGACCCTGTCAGTCCCTCTTCTCTGCTGCTGTCGTTGTTGCTTAAAAATAATTTCATTGTATAGCTGATGGCAGTAGTTTCTCAGTGATGCGGTCATGGTACATTTTAGCAGAGGTGGGTGATGAGATAAAAACAGACAATCAGTAAGTAACACGGCTGGCAAGTTGTCATAAATCTTTAAAAGTGAATAAAGCAAGGAAAGGTGATAGAGTGTTTTTGGTAACTTGACATTTGAACGGAGACCCAAATGAAGTTAGGGAGAAACCCATGGGGACCGCCTAGGGAAGAGTGCTCCAGAGAAAGGGGACAGCACGTGCAAATGAACGAGGAAGTGTGCAAGAAGTTCAGGGTGGTGAAATCAGAATCCTGGGAGGGGTGGGGATTAAGAGATGAAGTCAGAGAATTAATAGAAGTAAGTGATCATGAGTGGCCTTTCCAGCCACATCTGGCATCCAATCAAACCTTAACAGGCATACAAAGAGGCAAGAAAATATGACCCAGGACCAGGCCCGGTGGCTCACACCTGTAATCCCAACACTTTGAGGGCCAAGGTGGGTAGACTGCTTGAGCTCAGGAATTCAGCCTGAGCAATATGGCAAAACCCCGTCTCTACAAAAAAATACAAAAATTAGCCGGGCATGGCGGTGCGCACCTGTAGTCCCAGCTACTTGGGATGCTGAGGTGGGAGAACCACTTAAACCTGGGAGACAGAGGTTTCAGTGAGCCGAGATCATACCACTGCAATCCAGCCTGGGAGACAGAGCGAGACTCTGTCTGAAAGCAAAACAAAACAAAACAAAAAGAAAATATGACCCAGAATAAGAAGAAAAATAAAGTGATTGAAACAGAAATGACACAGATGCTAGAGTTATGTGGAGCAGAATATCAAAAAGTGATGATAAATATACTCCATGTGTTCACAAAGGTGGAAGAATGTATGAGCATGATAAGGAGAGATATGGAGAACATAAAAAAGACCAATTAAATTCTATAGATGAAAAACTACTGGCTGAGATGAAGAGCATCTTAGACACTCCAGAAGAAAAGACTAGTAAACTTCAAGATATACCAGTAGAAACAATTCAAAATGTAATGCCGAGAAGAAGTCTGGAAAAAAGAAACCAACAAAGCATCAGTAAGCTGAGGAACAACATCAGACGGCCTAATATACATGCCATCAGAGTCCAGAAGAGGGAGCAGAAAAAATAGTTAGAGAAAGAATGATTAAAACTTTTCTGAATTTGACAAAACAATAAACCTGCAGATCCAAGAAGCTCAATGAACTCCCAAGCAGAAAAAAAAAAAAATGAAGAAAACTATATCAAAACACATCATAATCGAATTTTAAGAACTAGTGTTAAAAAGAATGTCCAAAAGCAATAAGAGAAAATCAACAGCAGAACTTTAAGAAGCATTAAAGGAAGGTTTTTTTGCACAAAAGGAAAATGATACTAAATGGACATTTGGATTTATACCAAAAAAAAAAGAAATTTCTGGAAATGGTAAATATGCAGATAAATATAAAAAGTCAATTGAAATATCTAAAAGGGATAATTTATTGTTTAAGACAAAAATAATAGTAATGCATTGTGAGGTTTACAGCATCTATAGAAACAAAATGTAGGGCAACAATAGCACAAAATCTGGGACAGCAGAAATAGAAATATACTGTTGTAAGGAGCTTATATTTTACATGAAGTGGTGAAATATCACTTGAAAGTAGACTATATAAGTTAAAGGTGTGTACTATAAACTCTAAAGCAACAAATGAAGAAAATGAAACAAGGAGGTATTGCTAATATGCTAATAAAGAAGATAAGGTAGAATCATAGAAATAATTAACCAACAAGAACAAAAAAGGAAAAAGTGAATTAGGAAAAGATGGAACAAATAGGAAACAATTAACAGGATAATAGATTTAAGCCCAGCTATATTAATAATCACATAAAATGTAGTTAGTATTAATACTCTAATCAAAAGACACAGATTGTCAGATTGGACTTTTTTTTTTTTTTTGGTGAGATGGAGTCTCCCTCTGTCTCCCAGGCTGGAGTGCAGTGGTGAGAGCTCAGCCCACTGCAACCTCCGCCTCCCAGATTCCAGCGATTCTCCCATCTCAGCCTCCCAAGAAGCTGGGATTACAGGTGTGTGCCACCATGTCCGGCTAATTTTTTGTATTTTTAGTAGAGATGGAGTTTCACCATGTTGGTCAGGCTGGTCTTGAACTCCTGACCTCAAGTGATCTGCCCGCCTTGGCCTCCCAAAATGCTAGGATTACAGGCATGAGCCACCGCACCTGGTCCATGGGACTTTTTTTAAGAAAAGCAAGACCCAATTATTTTCTGTCTCTAAGATACCCAAGTTAAATATAAAGGCAAAGACAAACCTGGGTACAGTGGCTCGAGCCTGCAGTCTCTGCTACTCAGGAGGCTGAGGCAGGAGGATCCCTTAAGCCCAGGAGTTCAAGGCCAGTCTGAGCAACACAATGAGATCTTCAACTCCTAAATAAATAAAATAAAAGCAAAGGCAGATTAAAAATAAAAGGATAGAAATGATATACCATGCTAATACTAATCAAAGGAAAGTTGTAATGACTATGCTAATATCAGACAAAGCAGATTTCAGAACAAGAGATATCACTAGGAATAATGAGAGTCATTTCATGATGATAAAGGTGTCAATTCTTCAAGATAATGTAATAATCCAAAAATATTTATGCACCTAATAGCATAGCTTCAAAATACATGAAGGAAAATCTGAGAGAAATATAAGAAAAAATAGACAAATCCACAGTTATAGTTGGAGATTTCATCATTTCTATTTCAATAATTGATAAAACTAATAGACAGAAAATAGCCAGGATATTGTAGACTTGAACAGCCCTACTAACCTATTGGACCTGACTGACATTTTGAGAACACTCTTCCATATAGCAACAGGATGCATATTTTTTTCTAGTGCTCATGGAACATTTACCAAGATAGACCATCTGGGCCATAAAGTGAGTCACAATAAATTTTAAATGATTCAAATTATACAAAATATATTCTCTGGTCACAAGAGAATTTAATTAGATAATAATAGAAAGATATCTGAAAAATTCCCAAGTATTTGGAAACTAAGCAAAATTTTTTTTAAAAAACTTTTTAAAAAGCCATATGTCAAAGAAAAACCCACAGGGGAAATTAGAAAATACTTTAATCTGAACAAAACATGACACATACAATTACATGGGGTATAGCTACAGTAGTGTCTAGAGGAAAATTTGTAGCATTAAACATTAATATTAGAGAGGTAATACCAGATTTATTTTCAGTGACTTCAGCTTCTACCTTGGAGAATTATGAAAAAGTACAAATTAAAGTCAAAGAAAGGAAATAAAGATAAGAGCAGAAAATAATTAAACTTTTAAAAATAGAAAAAAATTAATGGACCCAAAAGCTAACTCATGGAGAAAATTAATAAAATGATAAATCTCTGGCCAGATTGATTAGGGAAAAAATAGAAAAGACACAAATGATCAATATCAATAGTGAGAAAGAAGGCAGCACCATAGATCCTACAGACCTTAAAATGGCAATAAGGGAATATTGTGACAACTTTATGGCAATAAATTCAACAATTTGGTCTTAACCAATGCAATAAGACAAGAAAAACAAACAGATGCATACAGGTTGGAAAGAAGGTAGTGGTAGTAAAACTGTATTTTCAGATGACATGATCTTCTATGCAGAAAATCCTAGGGAATCTACAAAAAAGAATACTAGAGCTTTTGAGTGAGTTCAACGAGATTGCTTGATAGAAGGTAAAATCAAGTGTATTTGTATATACTAACAATAAACAACTGGACATTGAAATGTTTTAAGTACCATTTTAACAGCATCAAAAATAGAAAATATAATAAATTTGATAAAAGATATGCAAGACTTTTACACTGAAAAGCATAAAACATTGTTGACAGAGCTCAAAGAGGACCTAAACAGATGGAGAAATATTTGTGGATCCGAAGAGTCAATACTGTTTTTTGTTTTTTGTTTTTGTTTTTGTTTTTGAGATGGAGTCTCGCTCTGTCACCCAGACTGGAGTGCCATAGCACAATCATGGCTCATGGCAAGCTTCGCCTCCCAGGTTCAAACCATTCTCCTGCCTCAGCCTCCCGAATAGCTGGGACTATAGGCACCTGCCACCACACCGGCTAATTTTTTGTAATTTTAGTAGAGATGGGGTTTCACCTTGTTAGCCAGGACGGTCTCGATCTCCTGACCTTGTGATCCACCCACCTTGGCCTCCCAAAGTGCTGGGATTACAGGTGTGTGCCACCGCACCCGGCCAAAGAGTCAATATTGTTAAGATATCATTTCTCCCCATATTGACCTACAATATTACACAATCCCAATCAAAATCCCAGTAATCTTTTTGCAGATATTTGTATGTAAAGGGAAAAGACCTAGACTAGTCAAAATAGTTGGGAAAAACAAAAACTAAGAAGACTTACACTACCTAATTTCAAGATTAATTATAAAGCTACAATAAGCAAGACAGTGTGGTATTTGCATTAAAATAGGCATATAAATCAATGGAACAGAACCCAGAAATAGAGCCATATGTACAGTCAATTGATTTTCAAAAAAGACATCTAAATGACTGAATGAGGAAAAGGAATCTTTTCAACAAATGGTGCTGGAACCATTGGATAACTAAACGAAAAAAAAAAATTATTTCATATCATATACAGAATCAACTCAAAGTGGATCATAGACCTTAATATAATAGCTAATATATAAACTTGTAGAAGAAAACAAAGGAGAAAATCTTAGTGACCTTAGCTTAAGCAAGCAGAAGCAGCACAAACTATAAAGGGGAAAACTTGGGTCAGGCATGGTGGCTCACACCTGTAATCTCAGCGTTTTGGGAAACCAAAGTGGGAGAATTACTTGAGACTAGGAGTTCAAGACTATCCCGGGCAATATATTGAGACCCCATATCTACACACACACACACACACACACACACACACAAAATTAGCCAGGTGTAATGGTGCACACCTATAGTCCTGGCTACTTGGGAGGTTGAGGCGGGAGAATCTCTTGAGCCCAGGAGTTCGAGGTCACAGTGAGCTATGATCACACCACTGCACTCCAGCCTGGGTGACACAGCGAGACCTTGTCTCTAAAAAATAAATGAATAAACATTTTTTTAAAAATTTAATTTAAAGATCAGTATACTGGACATCATTGAAATTGTATTAGTCACCTATTGATGTCACAAATTATACAAACGTAGTGGCTTTTAAAAACCTCATAAATTTATTAACTTATAGGTCTATAGGTCAGAAGTCTGACATACAGCTCCCTGTACTAAAAGTCAAGGTGTTAGCAGGGCCAAATTCCTTTCTAGAGGCTATAGGGGAGAATCTATGCCCTCACCTTTTCCAGTTTCTATAGGCTTCCTACATTCCTTGGCTGTGACCCTCTTCCTTCCTCTTCAAAGCCAACAATGGCTAGTTGAGCCCTTCTCATATTGCATCATTCTGACCTTCTCTTCCTCCTTCTTCTTTTGTTTTTCAGGACATTTGTGACTAGTTTGGGCCCACGCAGATCATCCAGGATAATCTCTCTATTTTAAAGTCAACAGATTAACAATCTTAATTCCATCTGCAATCTTAATTCCTCTTTGCCATGAAAGGTAATATATTCACAAGTCCCAGAGATTCGGTTGTAGAAATATTTGGGGTGGGGCATTATTCTGTTAAGAAGAAAATTTAAAATTTCTGCTCTTCAAATGACATTGTTAACAAAATTAAAAAGCAAGCTGCAGACTTGGAGAAAAGATTTGCAAAACATATATTGAAAAAAAGACTTGTATCTAGAAAATATAAAGAACCCTTAAAACTCAATAAGAAGACAAACAACCCAATTAAAAGATGGGAAAAGATTTGAAGAAACAACTCACCAAAGAGGATATATGGATAGCAAATAAGCACATGAGAAGATGCTCAGTATCATCAGCCAATAGGCGAATGCATTTAAAATCACAAAGAGATACTACTACATACCCTAGAACCAGAAATACCATTTGACACAGCAATCCCATTACTGGGTATATACCCAAAAGATCATAAATCATTCTACTATAAGGACACATGCACATGTATGTTTATTGCAGCACTATTTACAATAGCAAAGACTCAGAACCAACCCAAATGCCCAACAGTGATAGACTGGATAAGGAAAATGCGGCACATATACACCATTGAATACTATACAGCCATAAAAAAGGGTGAGTTCATGTCCTTTGCAGGGACATGGATAAAGCTGGAAGCCATCATTCTCAGCAAACTAACACAGGAACAGAAAACCAAGCACCGCATGTTCTCATTCATAAGTGGGAGCTGCACAATGAGAACACATGGATACAGGGAAGGGAACAACACACACTGGGGCCTGTCGGGGGGTGGGGGCCAAGGGGAAGGAGAGCATTAAGACAAATACCTAATGCATATGGGCTTAAAACCTAGATGATGGGTTGATAGGTGCAACAAACCACCATGGCACATGTATACCTATGTAACAAACCTGCACTTTCTGCACATATATCTGGAACTTAAAGTAAAATTAATATTTTTAAAAGTAAATGCTGTATGAGTCCATTTCTGTAAAATTCCAGATGATTAAATTATAGTAGCAGAAAACAGACAAGCAGTTGCCTGGAGATGGAGTCGGGGGGAAAAATGTGTGGCGGATTACAAAGAGGCATAATAAAACTTTTGGGAGTAATTTATATTGTACTGGTTTTTATTGCTGCGTAACAGATTACTACAAATTTGTTTAAAACAACACACAATTGTCATCTCAAAATTACTAGGGGTCAGCAATCTAGGCATGGCTTAGCAGGGTGCTCTGCTCTAGGGTTCCTCACAAGGCTGCCGACTCATCTCAGCGCGTTCCTGGGGAAGGATCTGCTTCCAAGGTCACATAATGGTTGGCAGGGTGCAGTTCCGTGTGGGTTGTTGGACTGAGAGCCTCAGTTTCTCACTGGCTATTGACCAGGGGCCATGCTCACTTCTTTGCCATGTGAGCATCCCCATAGGGCAGCTCACAGCATGCAGCTTGCTTCATCAAAGCCAGCAAGAGAGAGAGTCTACTGGCAAGATGCAAACTGCACTCTTACATAACACAATCACAGCAGTGATTTATTCTTTTGGTTAGAAAAAAGCCATGGGTCCTGCCCACACAATGGGGTTCACAGGGCATGGATACCAGGTGGAGCGGGGACAACTGGGGGTCCTCTTATAGTCTGTCTGTCAGAGGTATGGTCATTTACATGATTGTACTGATGATTTTATAGGTATATATTAATGTCAAAATTTATCAAATTGTGCATGTTAAAAATGTGCAGTTTTTGTCCGTCAATTATACTTCAACACAGTTGTAAAAAGCTAAGAAACAGGACGGACATGGTGGCTCACACCTGTAATCCCAGCACTTTGGGAGGCCAAGGTGGGTGGATCACTTGAGATCACGAGTTCGAGAACAGCCTGAACAATGTATAGTGAAACCCCATCTCTACTAAAAAATATAAAAATTAGCTGGGCATGGTGGCGGACGCCTGTAGTCCCAGCTACTTGGGAAACTGAGGAAGGAGATTCGCTTGAACTGGGGAGGCAGAGGTTGCAGTGAGCTGAGATTGCACAATTGCACTCCAGCCTGGGTGACAGAGTGAGACTCCTAAGAAACAAAAAGCTTGACAAACTGATTATAGAATAATATGGAAACGCAAACAGCCAAAGCCAGCCATGACAGAGGAAGGGAGTTTTGCCCTATCAAATATGAAGACTTGTTATAAAACGATTTTTGTAGTTAAGAATGTGGTATTCATACAGGGATAGACAAACAGTCAAGCAGAACAGATTAGAGAACCCAGAAACAGAGCCACACATATGTGGAAACTTGATAAACAACAGAGATGGCATTCTTAAACCAACAGGGAAAGGATGGACTTCTAAATAAATGAGGCAGCGACAATTGGGTATCCATATAAAAAAAAATAAAATTAGATATTTACCTCATAGCATTCACAAAAATAAATTTCAGGTGGAGTGGACACCTAAATGTTTCAAAAGCAAAACTTTAAACTTTTAGAAGAAAATATAGATTTATCTTTATGCCTTTTGTGTAGGGAATAAATTTTTAAACAATATATGGAAAATGTAAGCTATAAAAGAGCAATCAATTTGACTGACTTAAAATTATAATCTTCTGTACAACAAATTACCATCTACTAAATGAAAAGACAAGCCACATAAGAGGGAAAATTATTTGCAACTGAATAAAATATTTGTACTCATATAAAAAACTATTCAGAATCAGCCGGGCATGGTGGCTCACACCTGTAATCCCAGAACTTTGGGAGGCTGAGGTGGGCAGATCACGAGGTCAGGAGATTGAGACCATCCTGGCTAACACAACAGCCTGAACAATGTATAGTGAAACCCCATCTCTACTAAAAATACAAAAAAAAAAAAAAAAATTATCCAGGCTTGGTGGCGGATGCCTGTAGTCCCAGTTACTAGGGAGGCTGAGGCAGGAGAATGGCATGAACCTGGGAGGCGGAGCTTGCAGTGAGCCAAGATCATGCCACTGCACTCCAAACTGGGCGACAGAGTGAGACTCAGTCTCAAAAAAAAAAACAAACAAACAAACAAAAAAACCCAAAAAACCCACAACCTATTCAGAATCAGTAAGAAAAGCATACATCCAGTAGACAAACTGACAAATAATATAAACAAGTGATTCACAAAAGAGAAAACTCCAAATCGTGTATATTAGCAGAAAGATTCTTAAATTTACTGTTAATCAGGAGCATGTAACTCAGAATATTAATGAGTCTTTATACCCATCATACTGAAAAATTTTTAAAGTCTGATAGTACTGGACACTGGGAAGAAAGTGAAAAAATATGAACTCATTCACCCCTGGTTGGAATGTAAACTGGTAAAACCATTTTGGAAGAGAAATTTGGCTCTATCTAATAAAGCTGAAGATGCACATAGCTTATTCTTCTGTTAGATAGATATTTTAAAGAAAATCATACAATTGCATAAGGAGACAAAAAAATGTTTATTTCAAATGCTTTTAATAGTGAAAAATTGTAAAACTAAAAGTTCACCAACAAGAATATAATTATATTGAGGTATATTCATACAATATTATACTGTACAGCAATGTAAAAGAATAAGCTAAAGCTATACATTGAAATATGGATAAAGCGCAAAAAGAATCCAAGTCCTGGTTCCATCGCTCATGAGCTGTGTGACCTTGGACAAGTCACTAAACTTCTTTGTGCCTCAGTTTCCACACCTATGAATAGAGATTATAGTTATACAACTTCCTACAGAGGCTGTGAAGATTACACAAGCTCAGTTTAAAGTGTCTACAATGCCTAGTACCTAGTAAGCACCAAGAGCATTAGCAATTATTATTTCTTAAAAAAATCTGAGTAACTATTTCAAAATACAATTTTATTTTATTTTATTTTATTTTATTTTTGAGACGGAGTCTCCCTCTATCACCCAGACTGGAGTGCATTGGCACGATCTTGGCTCACTGCAACCTCTGCCTGCT
>NW_012104031.1:2951674-2958104 GCF_000951045.1 Mandrillus leucophaeus
ATTCACAATCAATTTGATAATAGGGAGCACTCCCTTTGAACCCAAATTAAGTCAAATCTTACCCTCACAAAAGAGTTCCTCTCTTATTAGTAGACCTGCATTAAAAAAAAATTTATTCGGTAATTATTACAGTTTTAATTTCATCAATAACAATTTTGCAAAATTTTTTTAATTTTTTGTTGTAAAAGTACCTATATACTATCCTTGATTTTGCCCCCTGGACCACAAACCTAAAATATTTATTATCTGACCCTTTACACAAAACAGCTGACCCCTGGTCTCAACTAACCTAAATAAATAAATGAGTAAATTCCACGGTTGATGAGAAGTGGGATATTTGAATAGTTTTGAAGTACTGCCCTGCAAGATTCTTTTTAGTTACAAAGGGAAAAGGAAAATGTTACAGTGAGAAGCCCAGCAGACACCAGTTTAAGTAATCAAAGCAAACATCTTCAGTAATGGAACAAACTGGAATTGAGCTCCACCTGCTAAGATGCAATGGGAACCCAGACCACTCCTGTGATCGTCTTTCCAAAGAGGCACAACCTGAATCTAATCGGAAGAAAACAAACAAACCCATACCAAGGGACATCTATTATATAAAATAACCAGCCTCTAATCTAAAAGTGTCAAGGTCATGTCAAGGAAAGACTGAGGAACTGCTCCAGACATAAGAGATGAAAGAGACATGGCAACCAAACGCTATACAGAATTCCAAACTGGATACTTTTGCTATAAAGGAGATCCTTGGGACAAATGGCAAAACAGGAATGGGCTCTGGGGATTAACAGGTAATACCATACCAGTGTTAATTTCCTGATTTCCATGGTTGTATTGCAGCTATGCAGCATGCAGGAGAACATCCTTGTTTGTAGGACATACACATAAAATTTTTCAGGGGTGCTGGGGCATTGGTTGGCGACTTACTCTCAGCCATTCAGGGGGAATAAAGATTTTTGTACTATACTTGCAACTTTACTACACATTTGAGATTATCTGAAAACAAACGAAATGGAAGGCTTTGACAAAGTTAGGGAGTTTTCTATTATTCTCACTTTCCTAGACTCCCTTAGAGCTAGGGATGCACGCACAGTTCCGGTGAATGAAACACAAGCAGAAGGGTGCTGGGAATTTATGGTGGAAGCTTGTGCTTTTCTGACACAGACTCCACCCCTTCCTCTATCTTCCTTCTTTCTGCCCAGAACATGGACGTGATACTCAGAGGAAGAGCATTCTGGATTTTATAACACCAAGATGACAAGTATGGAGAGTAAAACCCTTACACCAAAGATGTCAGAAAGCATGCACAAAAGACGCTGGCTGCCCCCAAGCAAGACGACTGCCTACTGCAGAAAGCTCAGAGTGGGACTGCAGGGTGACTCAGGAGGACAGCAGGAAGAGGTCTGTCATTCTGCTGTGCAGTGTGGCCTCTTCCTCCTGCCATCGTCCCTGCACCCACCCTTCGTGCTGGCTATTACATAAACAAATCATAAAATAAAATATTCATTTTAAAAAAACAGAGGAAGAGAAGAAAAGAAAATTACAATGAAAACTTTAAAGTCAGGAAGAGGGCTAGGGGCAGTGGCTCACACCTGTAATTCCAGCACTTAAAAGGCCGAGGCAGGTGGATTGTGTGAGGTCAGGAGTTCGAGACCAGCCAGGCCAACATGGTGAAATTCCATCTCTACTAAAAATCAAAAATTAGCCAGGCATGGTGGTGTACACTTGTAATTCCAGCTAGTCAGGAGACTGAGGCAGGACAATGGCTTGAACCCGGGAGGCAGAGGTTACAGTGAGCCAAGATCATGCCACTGCACTCCAGCCTAGGCTCAATGAGTCAGGGGTGCTGGAGGAACATTCCTAGAGAGAAGTATTTGGTGAAGAAGCCAACCAAATTTGTGGATTGTGGAGATAGCCATGGATGGATATGGATGTGTGAAACAAGATGCTAACACACAACTCTTTCTTCCCCAGTTTTGAAGGAGAGTCCAAAGGCTTGGCACAAAGTGATAGGTGCAAAATGAGCCCGCATTCCAGAGTTAGGGTTAAACATCTACAAAGGACACACAATTGAGATATCAAAAAACCCACTTTACAACCCTGAGCACATCTAGCACTTAAGGGTGTTAAAGGTTGAGACGGAAAGTGGGGAGTAGGTGGAGAGAGACAGAACTTGATTTCCTTGGAGAAAGATGGAGAAATGTTGTGGGGAAGAAGCCTGCCCTTCACATGAAAACAAGTGATTGGGGCTTTAAGGAACCACTTGGTCACCATAATAGAAATAAGCGACTGGAGCTGGACCCATGCCTGCAAAGGTAATGAAGGCAAGAAGCTGTGGCTGGTTGTCCGCCTGGGCACAGCCAAGTAAAGACTGCTGTGTTGGGAAGTAGCCGTAATCCCATGACAGTAGGACCAAATTGCTGATGAGAGCCCAGCAAGGGATAGTGGCCTGGGGATGCTGTTCATATAGCCTGCCTGGAGGAATAGTGGGGCCCTAAAAAGAGTCTGTATGCTGTGGACTAAAGGAAGCCTAGGCACTAAGGAGGGAGTGATGAATGGAGAGCAGGAGGAAAGGCAGGGTCAGTATCAAGGAAGTTGCCAGCAGAGGAGACCAACCCCTGTGTAAGAAACCTATGTAAGACCCAAGAGAAGAAAGTCAGCTTTAAACACTGGCCACAGCCAGAAAACTCTGTACTATCCTACAACAGTACCAGCCAAGCAAGACCTTTCCTGCTCCTTGCATCTCCTCCCTCTCCCAGAGCAGCAGCCCCAGAAGACGAAAGGCAGCCTAGTCAGAAGGGGAGGAGGAAGAGATGCACACAGCCGGGAAACAGACGAAGTTCATCACCATCCATAATTCCCCACTGCAGCGCCTGGCCTGATGCAGACAAGGGCTGAGAGAGAGGAGAAGTTTAAATGTCCTAAGAAATTTGGAGTTTTGATTCAGTGGAAAGGAAATAACTGACGTTTCAAGAGGGAGAGGGGATATCAGCAGGACCAAAGGTCCTAAGTAGACAGAAGTAGATGGGATCGATCCAATGTTTAAGTGGGGGTGGGGGGTGGGGGAGCTGCCTCAATAGGAGTAGGGGCTGTTCGTCCACTGTAGCTGGGGATCAAGGGTGTGGATTGACTAGGGAAGTGTAGCTGGACTTACAGGCAGTTCTGAGCCTCGTTAGAGATGCATCATCTTGTATTCAGGGTAGAATCAGTCCACACGGTTGTGGTTTTCCTCTGGCCACGTTTGCTTGCCTGGAATGGTACAGAATGAGCAGAGAGCTGGATCTACATAAGGTTAGGGTTTTGCTGGGAAAGTATGTTGGAGGAAGACCAGGATATGCCCAAAAGGGTGGTTATGAAGGGCCACAGAATCTATACTGGGTTGGGAAGGAAGTGAAGACAGGAGGAAAATTTCAGGGCTAGGGCAGCAAAGTTCTTAATGTGTAGGAAGAATTGTAGGTGTGATTGTGACTATAGGCAGCAATTACAGAACAACCCTAAAATGGGAGAAACAAATCTATCAACACCATTCACTCCCACTTTCCCACCCATTGACCTCTTCATTTCTGGTTATCTGTTGTTCTGACCCTCTGGTCCCTGGTGTGTCCTGTTCATCCTTCAGCAAACTAGTACAGCCGTAAACCCTCCCCCAGTTCTTGGCATTGCAACAACACTAAGAGGGTTTCCCCTCCAAGTTTAATTTCCTATTTTCCTTTGTCCTATAAATTTCCACTTCTGGACCTGTGTGCTTTTGATAAAGCTCAGTGATTTTTCAGAAGCTCGGAGGTCAGATGCGTAACTTTCCCTGACTCCAGTTGGGTAAAATGTTCTCTCTCTCATATAAGAGTTTTTCCCATGAGAGAGTTCTGGGATACAAGAAATATCCCAACTCCTCTAGACAGGGTGTAGGAAATAATGGAAAATCTTATGCCCACAGACCCTCTGGCACCATCCTGCTAACCTGGTCAAGAGGTTGGAGCTCAAGACCTGGAAAATGCCAGGGAACTGCAGCCAGAGAACTATCCTTAGAGCACAAGGGTCCCAGAGGAACCAAGCTAGATGCTGCCAAGTTGTTTTGACTCTATAAGCTGAAGCATATACAGTCAGGAGCTACCCAGGCAAGGCAGAACCTGCGACTTGTGTGCCTTGCTGTCTTGGTCAAGTACACATGGTGGGTAGAACCAAAAAAAAAAAAAAGTTCACGGTGTTTTTTAACCTCTGTTTTTCCCAAGCAGGTGTCTATTCCGCCTTCTGAAGACAGAATCTCCTTAAGGAAATAGAGCCCTCCCATGATATGGCCTGGGCTTCTAAAGGGAGTGATTTTAACACTTGCATATTTATTCTCTAAGTAAAAGAGGGACTCCAACAGCAGTGCTCCAGAGCCAGCCCATCCTGTCTCCCAAGAACTGACAGTGAAATTTTCCAGAACTCTGAGAGTCAGTTGTTAGAGGCATACGTCATTTGAAAATAAATTATATAAATTTAAAATTATATCACATTAAAAATAAATGTAATAAATACTCAAAACTCATCACTTGCTAATTATTTTACTGTATTGATTAGTATCTTCCCTCTTGAGGTTACATACCCCCTACTGCATGTACATGGTAGAAATACTATGAAATGGGGTGCTCCTGGGCATCTCCTCCTACCCCCACACTCAGTGACTTCACTTAGGTAGTTCCAAACAGGTCATGGAAATCAGCAAACACTGTAAGGGCAATGCCCCACCTCTACCTCCCAGACAGCTGATTGTTAAACCTTTACCAGCATATCACTGGACTCCAGGGGCCCAGAAGGGTCAGTTGGAATAACCACAGCTTCAGCCCACCCTAGGAGCCTGCCATTTTCCCTGTCCAGTGCATGCCCCCTCTTCTGTGCAGGGAGAGGGCAATACTGCATTTACTCACTTGAAGGGCATCTTGGCCAGATGGTTTCCCTCAGACAGCAGTGCTAAGGAGCTGGCTAGGAAAATATTTTCCCAACTCTGCCTGGCTTCCTTTGAACAGGAATAAAACTGGTTCTCAGAAATGCAGCCAGTAGGTAAGTAAATAAAGCAGCTGTGCTGTGAGTTCCAGCTGAAATAAAGAAAACTTATGAGTCTGGTTTGCATAAAGCGAAAGCTTATGGATTCAGATTTTCCTCCCTTCCTGCCCTCCGGTCTCTCTCCTACAACAGGACCCCATCTGTGCCTGCATCGCCCTCCCCGCTTCCCCGGGGATGTGATCAGCACCTGGTTGTTCATTGGCTCTAGTACAGGATAAACTTGCAGCTTTCTGGACACTTGTTTCCAATGGTGGAGCTATTTATTTCTCTTTTCGTAGTAGACATTGCCTAGCCTCATGGACCCTGTCAAGGGCCCATGTTCAAGGATCTCCTGTTCTGAGCTGAAATAACCCCCACCCTTGAGTCCATTTGAAGTTAGGTCATTTCACTTGAGGGCCAAGGACAGAAGAAGGAGATGGGGAACCTAGCAGGTTTAGGAATTCAGCTAGATTTCTGACATGCCCTGAAAATAGGTGTTTGTCTACCCTAAAATCTGATGGTGAATTAACCACAAGCAGGATGCACTTTGCACATGCACTTCATGTTAGTATATGCCGAGGGACACTGCAGAAATAGCTCTATTCACTAGTTTCTATTTATTCACATTATGTGTTACAGTGTGGTATGTATGTGTATGAACGTGTTAGGGTGTGGTCCGTTGTGAACCCAGATGCAGGTATACATGTATGTGTGTAGATGGGCATATGTGAGTGTCATTTTCTAGATGCCTGGGTTTTAAACGTGTATGAAATTATGTGTGAGTAGCTGTGTATGTTTCTCTGTCTGTGTCTTTGTATAGGCAGATGTGATTGTGTGCGTGCAGGACTGAGCCTCGTGACTTCTGAAAACCTGGTTGAAATGCTGGGAGAATGTCATCGTCTTCTAAAAATAGAGGAGCTGAAATATTTTGAAGAGAGGATTGAACACACACACACATACACACACACCCAAACACATTTCTGTTTTGAGATTCCCTATGTTCCCTTAAGCCCTGTGTGTAATGGAAAAACACCAAATATTTGCAGTTTTCTGTCATGATAAGGATTGTTGACTTCATCCAGGGACAGAATTTTATCACTCAGTTGTCAGGGGAAGGGTGTAGGAGGGGGCCCTGAAGGGGACAGATTTAGACGAATCAAGTCTAACCTTGCTTCTCTGCAGCTGATTCCATCTGTCTTTAAAACATCTTGGCCTGCTTCCCACTGTTCAAAGGGAAGGAGCTTGTCTCTAGCTGTGGATCCGTTTGGCATATAGGCGAGGGAACAGAGGGGCCGTGGTCATCTTCCTTTTAAGGACAAGAAGACACAAAGACATGAGATCCTGTTGTAGCATAATGGGATTAGAAACAACAGAAAATGTCTACTTCTTTATGGGTTGTGAGATATGA
>NW_012104031.1:2958394-2960989 GCF_000951045.1 Mandrillus leucophaeus
CAGGCTGGTCTTGAACTCCTGACCTCAAGTGATCCACCTGCCTCAGCCTCCCAAAGTGCTGGGATTACAGGTGTGAGCCACTGTGCCTGGCCAACCTCTGGAATTTGTAAGAATCTTATGTTTATTGGGGATTTATTATAATAGCATGGATCACTGGCTTTGTGTTCATCAACTTACTTAATTTCCACCACAATCATGTAAGGGTAACTATTATCCTATTCCACAGATGAGAAAAATAGCACACAGAGGTGGAGACACTTGTCCAAGGCCACAAAGCTAGTAAATGGTGAAATAATTTTTGAATTTTAAAACACAATAAAGAGTTTAAGTAGAAGATTAAACATAGCTGAAGAGAAAATTAGTAAACCAGAAGATAAATCTGAAGAAATTATTAAGACTAACAGTTAGAATATGTAAAGGCATGAAGCAATAATGGAGGATGGAATGAGAAATTGAATAAACATCTAATCAGAATTCCAGAAGGAGAGAAGACAGTGAATATTTGAAGATAATTTCTCAGAGGAGAAACACGAGTCCATAGATAGAGGATACAACATATACCAAGCAGAATAAACAAAACTAAATTCATTACTAGACACATTTCAGAAAACCTGAAAAATAACAGAGTCAAAGAGATCTTATAACCAGTAAGACAGAAAAGAGAAATCACCTGCAAAATAATGGCATAGATTTATTGTATAATCCCCAGTAGTAATAATGGAAGCTCGAAGAAAGTGGAACCATATTAAGAGAAAGAAAAAACAAACCTCTCAACCTGAAATTGTGTACCTAGAAAAATCTGTTCTTTCTAAAAGAGGGTGAAATAAAGATATATTCATAACTCCAGGATTCCAGAACTCATGCTTTTTCCTCTACATTACACTGTTGCTACCAGTTCTCAGATAGTTTAGATCTGAAGTTTTATAGTCAGTCATGCCTCATTTTATTGTACTTTGCTTTATTGCACTCTGCAGACGTGACTTTTTTAAAAACTTGAAGCTTGGTGACAACCCTATGTCAAACAAATCTATTGGTGCCAATTTTCCAACAGCATGTTTTCCAACTTTCTGTCTCTGTGTCACATCTTAGTAATTCTCACATTATTTCAAACATTTTTATTATTATCATACCTGTTACGGTGACCTGTGATCAGCGATCTCTGATGCTACTACTGTAATTGTTCTGCGGTGTCATGAACCGCACCCATGTAAGATGGCAAACTCAGTTGATAAATGTGTGTGTTCTGACTGCTCCCACCAGCTTTCCCCCATCTCTCTTCTTCTCCTTTGCCTCCCTATTCCCTAAGACACACAACATTGAAATTAAGCCAACCAATAACCTTACGATGGCCTCTAAGTGTTCAAGAGTCACATCTCTCACTTTACATGAAAAGCTAGAAACTGTTAAACTTAGTGAGGAAGGTATGTCCAAAGCTGAGACAGGCCGAAAGCTAGGCCTCTTATGCCAAACAGCCAAGTTTTGAATGTAAAGGAAAAGTTCCTGAAGAAAATTAAAAGTGCTATTCCAGTGAACACATGAGTGATAAGAAAGAAAACAGCCTTACTCCTGATAGAGAGAAAGTTTTAGTGGTCTGGATAGATCAAACCAGGCACAATACTCCCTTGAGCCAAAGCGTAACTCAGAGCAAGGCCCTAACTCTCTTCAACCCCATGGAAGAAGGCTGAGAGAGGTCAGGAAGCTGCAGAAGAAAAGTTTGAAGCTAGCAGAGGTTGGTTCATTAAGTTTAAGGAAAGAAGTCATCTCCATAACATAGAAGTACAAGATGCAGCAGCAAATACTGATGTAGACACTGCAGCAAGTTATCTAGAAGATCTAGCTAAGATAACTTATGAAGGTGACTACACTAAACAACAGCTTTTCAATGTAGATAAAACAGCCTTCCTCTTTAAAAAAGAAGATGCCATCTAACACTTTCTTAGCTAGAGAGGAGAAGTCAAAGCCTGGCTTCAAAGTTTCAGAAGACAGGCTGACTCTCATGTTACGGGCTAATGCAGCTGGTGGCTTTAAGTTGCAGTCAATGCTCATTTACCATTTTGAAAACTCTAAGGAATTATGCGGCTAGGAGCCTGTAATCCCAGGTCTTTGAGAAGCTGAGATGGGAGAATCACTTAAGCCCAGGAGTTCAAGACCAGCCTGGGCAACAGAGCGAGACCTCGTCTCTACAAAATTAAAACAAACAAACAAACAAACAAAAAACTTTAGCCAGGTGTTATGGTGTGCACCTGTAGTTGCAGCTATTTTGGAGGCTAAAGCAGGAGGATTGCTTGGGACCAGGAGTTCAAGGCTGTAGGGAACTATGATTGTGCCACTGTACTCCAGCCTGGGCAGCAGAATGAGACCTTGTATACCCTGTCTATGCTCTATAAATGGGGCAACAAAGACTAGATGACAACACATCTGTTTCCAATATGGTTTATGAACTATTTTAAGTCCACTGTTGAGACATACTGTTCAGAAAGAAAGGTTCCTTTCAAAATATTACTGCTTGTTGACAATAAACCTGGCTACCCAAGAGCTCTGATGGAGATGCACAAGGAGATGAATATTGTCATGCCTGCTAACACAACATCCATT
>NW_012104031.1:2962469-2994943 GCF_000951045.1 Mandrillus leucophaeus
CTTGAAGCTTGGTGACAACCCTATGTCAAACAAATCTATTGGTGCCAATTTTCCAACAGCATGTTTTCCAACTTTCTGTCTCTGTGTCACATCTTAGTAATTCTCACATTATTTCAAACATTTTTATTATTATCATACCTGTTACGGTGACCTGTGATCAGCGATCTCTGATGCTACTACTGTAATTGTTCTGCGGTGTCATGAACCGCACCCATGTAAGATGGCAAACTCAGTTGATAAATGTATGTGTTCTGACTGCTCCCACCAGCTTTCCCCCATCTCTCTTCTTCTCCTTTGCCTCCCTATTCCCTAAGACACACAACATTGAAATTAAGCAAACCAATAACCTTACGATGGCCTCTAAGTGTTCAAGAGTCACATCTCTCACTTTACATGAAAAGCTAGAAACTGTTAAACTTAGTGAGGAAGGTATGTCCAAAGCTGAGACAGGCCGAAAGCTAGGCCTCTTATGCCAAACAGCCAAGTTTTGAATGTAAAGGAAAAGTTCCTGAAGAAAATTAAAAGTGCTATTCCAGTGAACACATGAGTGATAAGAAAGAAAACAGCCTTACTCCTGATAGAGAGAAAGTTTTAGTGGTCTGGATAGATCAAACCAGGCACAATACTCCCTTGAGCCAAAGCGTAACTCAGAGCAAGGCCCTAACTCTCTTCAACCCCATGGAAGAAGGCTGAGAGAGGTCAGGAAGCTGCAGAAGAAAAGTTTGAAGCTAGCAGAGGTTGGTTCATTAAGTTTAAGGAAAGAAGTCATCTCCATAACATAGAAGTACAAGATGCAGCAGCAAATACTGATGTAGACACTGCAGCAAGTTATCTAGAAGATCTAGCTAAGATAACTTATGAAGGTGACTACACTAAACAACAGCTTTTCAATGTAGATAAAACAGCCTTCCTCTTTAAAAAAGAAGATGCCATCTAACACTTTCTTAGCTAGAGAGGAGAAGTCAAAGCCTGGCTTCAAAGTTTCAGAAGACAGGCTGACTCTCATGTTACGGGCTAATGCAGCTGGTGGCTTTAAGTTGCAGTCAATGCTCATTTACCATTTTGAAAACTCTAAGGAATTATGCGGCTAGGAGCCTGTAATCCCAGGTCTTTGAGAAGCTGAGATGGGAGAATCACTTAAGCCCAGGAGTTCAAGACCAGCCTGGGCAACAGAGCGAGACCTCGTCTCTACAAAATTAAAACAAACAAACAAACAAACAAAAAACTTTAGCCAGGTGTTATGGTGTGCACCTGTAGTTGCAGCTATTTTGGAGGCTAAAGCAGGAGGATTGCTTGGGACCAGGAGTTCAAGGCTGTAGGGAACTATGATTGTGCCACTGTACTCCAGCCTGGGCAGCAGAATGAGACCTTGTATACCCTGTCTATGCTCTATAAATGGGGCAACAAAGACTGGATGACAACACATCTGTTTCCAATATGGTTTATGAACTATTTTAAGTCCACTGTTGAGACATACTGTTCAGAAAGAAAGGTTCCTTTCAAAATATTACTGCTTGTTGACAATAAACCTGGCTACCCAAGAGCTCTGATGGAGATGCACAAGGAGATGAATATTGTCATGCCTGCTAACACAACATCCATTCTGCAACCCATGGATTAAGGAATAATTTCAACTTTCAAGTCTTATGATATAAGAAATACATTTTGTAACGCTATAGCTGCCATAGATAATGATTCCTCTGATGAATCTGGGCAAAGTTAGTTGAAAACCTTCCGGAAGGGATTCACCATTCTAGATGCCATTAAGAACAATCAGGGTCAAAATATCAGCATTAATAGGAAATTGGAAGAAGTTTATTCTCACCCTCATGGATTACTTTGAGGGGTTCAAGACTTCAGTAGGGGAAGTCATTGCAGATGTGGTGGAAATAGCAAGAGAACTAGAAGCAGAGCCTGAAGATGGGACCAAACTGCTGAAATCTCATGATGAGGAGTTGCAGCTTCTGGATAAGCAAAGAAAGTGGCTTCTTAAGATAGAATCTACTCCTGGTGAAGATGCTGTGAACATTGTTGAAGTGACAACAAAAGATTTAGAATATTCCATAAACTTAGTTGATAAAGCAGTGGCAGAGTTTGAAGACTGACTCCAATTTTGAAACAATTTCCACTCTGGGTAAAACACTCTCAAACAGCATCACATGCTACAGAGAAATCTTTCATGGAAGGAAGAGTCAATCAATGTGGTAAACTTCCTTATCATCTTGTTTTAAGAAATTGCCACAGCCACTTCAGTCTTCAGTGACCACCAACCTGATCAGTCAGCAGCCATCAACATTAGGCCAGACCTTCCTCTTGCAAAAAGGTTATGACTTGCTGAAGGCTCAGATGTTCATTAGCATTTTTAGCAACAAAGTGTTTTTAAATTAAGATATGTACAATGTTTTTTAGACATAATGCTATTGCACACTTAATAGACTCTAGTATAGTATAGACATAATTTTTATATGCACTAGGGAACCAAAAAATTCATGTGACTCACTTGATTGAGATATTCACTGTTGCAGCAGTCTGGAACGGAACCTGCAATATCTCCGAAGTATGCTTGTATTACAATAATTATCTTCCAGGAAATTCTTCTTGCTTCCTGTGTTTCCTCCTGCCTCCACTATTCCTTTTAAGGTCACAGCATTTCTAGGGGAAAAAAAATGCCATTTTCATTGGCTTGTATTTAAGGGAGCTCCAGGGTCTAATCCTTTGGAAGTTCTCCTTCATAAAAGGCTCTGGGGAGTCAAAATAGCACTGCAGACTGTCGCTGGACCCCAGTGACAGTCTACAGACAAGAGAGGTGCTGGGAGCAAGCACGGAGCATACCATGAAGGCCCTGGAACCCTTTCTAGAAATCTTTTGCACTCCCTTAGAGACCATAACTTGGTAAACACTGCACCTTTAAATATCATTTTATTAGAGTGAACAGAGCCTGCAGGCATAGCATTAATCAACTCAGGTTCCCTTCAGGCCTGGGGGCTGGCAGAGTCTTGCCTTCCCTTTGTCCCAAGGTCAGAAATTACTTTGTAGTTCACTTGGCTCAATTTCCCTTTGGATTAGCACTAAGATAGCTTTTAACTAAAGGTTTTCTCCCCCTTGAAATGCACCAAACTCTCAGCTAAGACTGCTGGCCTCAGATCACAAATTCCTCTTCCGTTCCCTCCCCTGAGAACTAACCCTGAAGGGTGATTGATTTACTTAACCTTTGTTGGTACAAATATGAAAGGCAGCTGCCTCTCTTCAGCTAACATTTGAACCAGTTTATGTTGTTTTTCTCTGAGAGCTGGCATTTCTTGAAGTTCTTCTCTGACCTTACTCCAGAAAAGTGGTAAGGCCCTCGTCTTGGCAGAAAATGGGAGGAAATACAGAAGGGAAAAGGGGGCCAAAGTGGAGAGGTTGTGAAGAGGAGGAAGGGGAGTGGTCAGCAGTGTTGGCATTCAGGAGACCAGAGACGCCAGTAGAAGAGCTGCGGAGTCCCTCCTGGAGTCTGTGCTTCAGCCTCCCCAGCGGTCCCCTTTCCTTCTTCCCTTTCTCCTCCCCACTCCAGGATGGCCTATGCCTCCACTCTGCCCCTAGTCCTCTTCTTTTCCTGGACCTCAAGACAAGAGAGGACTTTCTTCCTGGGGTCTAAGACTGCCACATTGTCCCCCCTCCAACCTTAATCAAGGTCTCTCAGCCATGGGTCTCTGCAAGCCCTACCCTTCCACCTTGTATTAGTTAAGACAACACTAACTGCTATGATAAACCTAAAACTCTCTATGGATCAAATATGATAGAAATCTAGTTTTTGGCCAGGCATGGTGGTTCACGCCTGTAATCCCAACACTTTGGGAGGCTGAGGTGGGAGGATCTCTCAAGCCCAGGAATATGAGACCAGCTTAGGCAACATAGTGAGACAAAAGAAAGAAGGAAGGAAGGAAGGAAGGAAGGAAGGAAGGAAGGAAGGAAGGAAGGAAGGAAGGAGAGGAAAGAGAGAAAGAGAGAGAGAAAGAGAGAAAGAAAGAAATGCATTTATTGCTCCCATAAAGTTCAAAATGGGTTTTCCTGACTGGCAGGCAGCTATCCTCTGAACCGTGATCTGTATCTGGGTTCCTTCTATTCTATGGTTCCACCCTCTTCATCCACTGGCTCCCAGAGTGGGAGGGGAAAATGGCAAAGGACTGTGTGGGGGAGACTTATGCACCAGGCCTGGAAGAGGCTTGTGGCTTCTCCTCACATTCCATTGGCTGAAGTCCAGTCAAATGGCCACAAGGGAGGCTGGGAAATGTAGGGTAGCTGTGTTCCCAGGAAGAAGAGGAGCCAGTCTCTGCTCACCCCTGCCCCTTTCTTACTTTCCTATTTTGCCCGTGGTGAAGATATCTTCACCAGGTGTCTGTTAGGGCTGGTTTTTTACTATTTGGTGAAGTTCAGCTGCTTCACTCATTTTTCTACACAGGGATGCCCACTAAGTGTTACCTTCACATCAATCCCCAAACATGGTGGTGGCTCCCTCAGGCACGCCATTGAGAAGCATTTGCAGTCGCCCTGGGTCTTGAGTGCCAGGATTGACTGATGCAGAGTGGGTGTGGTGGCAAGGGTACCATTTTTTGGCCATCTTGCTCCAACAGCCCTTTGGGGGTTTATTTCTCCAGCAGTTGTGTGGTCCCAATGGTTGGGACCATCAGCCCAGAGGCCCATCGCTTTTTTTTTTTTTTTTGAGACGGAGTCTTCATCTTGTCGCCCAGGCTGGAGTGCGATGGCGTGATCTTGGCTCACCACAACCTCCGTCTCCCAGGTTCAAGCGATTCTTTTGCCTCAGCCTCCCAAGTAGCTGGGATTACAGGCACCAGCCACCACGCCCGGCTAATTTTTGTATTTTTAGTAGAGATGGGGTTTCACCATGTTGGCTAGGCTGGTCTCGAACTCCTGACCTCAGGTGATCCGCCTGCCTTGGCCTCCCAAAGCCTGGCCAGCTCATCACTTTTTTTTTTTTCCTCGAGACAGAATTTTGCTCTGTTGCCCAGGCTGAAGTGCAGTGGCGCGATCTCAGCTCACTGCAACCTCCGCCTCCTGGGTTCAAGTAATTCTCCTGCCTCAGCCTCCCCAGTAGCTGGGATCTTGGCTCACTGTAATCTCCACCTCCTGGGTTCAAGCGATTCTCCTGCCTCAGCTTCACAAGTAGCTAGGATTACAGGCATGCGCCACCATGCCTGGCTAATTTTTTGTATTTTTAGTAGAGACGGGGTTTCTCCATATCGGCCAGGCTGGACTCAAACTCCTGACCTCATGATCCACACACTTTGGTCTCCCAAAGTGCTGGAATTACAGGTGTGAGCCACCATGCCTGGCCCCATCACTTTTATATCACTTCCTTTCAATGCCCCCAGGATGATACACCCTCCTTTTCATTTTGCACCTTTAACTTCTCTGGGCCAGTCTGTGTTCTAGTTAACCTCAGCAACTTGCAGAGCAGAACTGACTTGTATAAGGCTAATCGGAGAGAAGGAGCAGATTATGAAAGGCCTTCAGAGACAGCCCTGTGGCCCAGGAGACATGGAGAAATGCCGTGGATGGCATGATGCAGGAAGCCACCTGCTGGGGTGAATGAGGAAGACTGTGGACCTGTGGCAGAGGCTGAGGGCAAAGATGGCAGCCAGAGCCCTGGGCCAGAAGGTGGTGCAGGTGTTGCCAAAGTGACAAAGAAATTTGGCCCTGAGGTCCCTTCTCTACACCCTGCCCTCCCTCAGTTCCACTGTAGCTAGAGTGCTGGAAGCTGAGTTGCAGTGTCAAGCACATGTGTGCGTTTGTGCCTGTCTACCTGCTCACACCCCTCTGGGGATCTTCATCATTGGCACTGACCCCCTCTCCATTATACCAGATTGTCCACATCCCTTCCTGATGGCTAACAAGATGCGAATACATTCATATCCCTCCCCCAGGTGTGCTTCTCTAAGGTAACAAAGTCCCTCAATTAATCCAGCCCTGAGGGACAGGAGAGATAGGGGAAGATCTTCAAGTCCCTAAATCTGAAAAGGAAACAAATGGCCCAACATTGCAGTCCTTGGTGTTCATGAGAAAGACCCGGGGAGACTTAAAATTACAGACTCCTAGGCCCCTATGCAGAACCACTGAATGCGAATCTCCAGAGGCTGAGTCTCCTTGGCTGCCTCAGTGGCACCACAGGGAATCCAGATGCACACCAAAGTTTGGGAACTACTGGCTTCAGGAGCCAGTTCTATAGAGTCTGAAATAAGAGATGATCCAGAGAGAATCCGAGATATCATAATTCTGTAACATTAGCCATCAAAATGGGATTAGTAAAGATCGCTAGCACTTACTAACCATTTCCGATATGCAAGTGCTATTCCTATGTGCTGTACATGGATTATTTCCTTCTCACAGTAAACTTACGAAGTAGGTTCTGCTGTTGTCTTCATTATACAGATTAGGAAACAGAGGCACAGAGAGGGTGTTCTAAGATCACATAGCTAGTAAGTATGAAAGCCTAATTTGATCTCAGGAAGTCTTACTCCAAAGTCTCTGCTCTTAACCATTATGCCGCATTGTCACCCTTTTTCCTCTTTTAATAGGTGTGAGAGTTGAAAGGAGAGAGGTAGTCTAGAGAAGAACTGAGAGGAGGATAGGTTAGCTGAGCTCCATCTTTCGCACTTACCACCCATCCCCTCCACGCTAAAAGGAAGATAATGAAGGGGTTCAGAGAAGAGATTATGAGAAAGAAAGGCATCTGCCATTTGCATTTCAGTCTGGTCACTTAGTTAATAACTTCCCGTGGGTGCCTCCACGCTTCTCAGGAATGACAAAATCTGTTCCCTTTGTCTGCCATAATTCTTTCTCTTCATTAACACCTGACAAGGTCCTACTGACCCTTCAGGTCTCCCTGGGAAGCCTTAGATAACTCTCCACCCTAACAGAGTCTATCATGACTTTTGATCTTCTTCTGCAATTATGGGTGTTCACATCTTCCTCTAGTCATCGTTCCTTGAAATCAGGGACTCCACAGCCCTTTTTGTCATTGTAGTCCCCATGCTTGGCACATAGAGGCACTCAATAAATCTTGTGGGAAAAAATGAATGAAGGAACGAAACATTTATTGAGCACATACTGTGTGTCAGACACTACAAGATCTTATGGATCTTTGAAGATGTATGGACATAGTTCCCACTCACAACGAATGTACAATCTTGTTAGGAGGAACAGATGTACCCCCAAGAGCAGTGAGACCCGGAGGCATCACTGGCCTCCCATGTCACTGTAGGTCAGTCACTGCCCTGCTTCCTCTTTTCCTCCTGGTACACAGGGTTTATAAATCCTCTGAGGACACTCCCTATTCTCTTGTCTATTTCTACATAGAGACATCATTAAATGGACCCTGCGTACTTGTGGTTTGGAAGGTGGAGGAGCCAGGGAGAAGGACCTGGAAAGGCCACTTCTCGCTGGTACTGGGATAGAATAGTGGTTGCACAGTGAGCAGGAGAGGAAAAATGACAAAGGTCCTGGGACCCTGGGGAAGAAATAAGAGGCTTCTCTGAGTGCCAGCCTGGGAAGATGAAATGCTCCTAGGGGGTTGATTTGTATGTCTTGGGCACCAGTCAAAGGTCGCTTTCCACAGTCCTGTTATTTGAGGGGAGTGGGAGGGTGGAAGGGGCTGCCTCCTTATTGCTTCCTCTCCTTAGCCAGTTCTGCTCAGAGCCCCAAAACCCTAAGACCAGATTGTCAACCCCAGCCTGCTGCGCGAGATTTGTTTAGGCCTTGCATACTAATTGGCTCCACTCTGGTGCTCCAGGAACTTAATTGTGAGCCCATCACGACCTCTTCTGTCCTCAGATAGGAATGTGCACAGGCTTGTAGCAGAAACTGGGATTGCACAAGCGACAGGACGTTGGAGGGTGGGGTGGGAAATCCTGGGTGTTAAGCTTTGCCTGAGTTGATGCAAGGTCATCTTCTGAAGGATGAGATGAAGCAACAAAGTCAGGATCCCCAGCCAGGGCCACAGAGGTCAAGGAGGCAGAGGCATCCTATGAATTTCCCTAGTGGAAAATCAGGTGTCAGGACACCGGGTGGAAAAGTTAATGGATCTCCCAGATCCTTGCTATTTTCTTTTTCTTCTGATTGCAGACACTTCCAAAATGACTTGTCCAGGCCTGGCCAGTCCCTCAGCAGAGGCTGGATGGAAGAGGTTAGGGTGGAGAGGTCAGCATTGCCAACAGGACTCTGGAGCCCCAAGGAACCCAATCTGTGTTCTTTCCAGAATGAGTCAGAATAGGCTGCCACAGCGGGCAGCCTTGCCTGGTCACCACTCCAGGTGACCAGGGACCACAGCACAGTCCTTGCATCCCCATCCTGGTACTGTGCGGGAGGGATTGAAGCTGCTCAGGCCCAGTGCTCTGGGACTGTGTGTCACATGCCCTAGCTGTTCATGCCCCTCTCACTGCAGGCCCCAGGCCTGATAACTGGCTTTTTTCTGTTTTGTTCTTGAGCCCCAGTTCCTTATCCTATCAGGACCTAGACTTCTCCACCAGCCTTATAGTGAAGGCTCCATCTGTTGAACCTGTTTCTGGAAGCTGTTTCATCTCCTGGCCCTCCTGCTCCTCCCCAGGGACAGAAAATCCCAATTAGACATCCATGGTAGCCATTCTTAATTGATCACATCACTCTTTCCTATTTTCTTCTGCTAAAGCAAGACTTAAAATCCCCCTTGACACAGAGCTCCAGACAGCCACTACCAATCCATTACACCCAGCATGGGAACTGAATCCCATTTGCCGTCTCTGCTTTTTCCATTTGGACCCCTCCCAGGCCCTGCAGCTGGGACCTCTAGCAAGGACTGCCCTCATTTTCCCTGCCCCCCACCCCTGCGCCTTGCCCCATTTCACCAGGCTGTGCCCCAAATATGGCCAGAAGCTCAAAGATGCTAATTATGATTTAAATTCATTTTTCCTTCTAATCTCAAAGACTTGCACTACTCTATCCATTTTAGGAAGAGGGAAATTTTGAGGAGCCAAGAAGGTACAGGACTTTTATTTGACTCTTGGTCCAAAGTTGGGGAAATAATCCCCTGATAGGCTGAGCAAAGTCACAGAGTATAACCAGAACCCCCAGCTACATCTCATTTCTCACCTACTAAAAAAGCAAAGCACATAATCTCCATCTACTTTAGGGGCAGTCCCAGTTTTCACTCAGCAATAAACCCTCATTTCACACTTCTTTCCTGCTGCTTGCTGCTAAGTACAGAGATGTCTCTCTCTCTATATATATATAACTTCCCTTGCCCTAAATGGGCCCAAAGTCCACCTCCTGACTACCCCCTGAGTGTATGTTTGGGACACACTGACTTAATGCAGATCAAAGGCACTGGTTTCTTACACCTTGTGTTTCAGAATCACCCGCAAGCTTGATAACATATAGATTCCTAGGCCCCATCCAATTCAAACCAAGAATCTCCTGGATAAGGGCCTGAGACTCTGTGTTTATAACTCCCTGGATCAGTAGTCCTTAAAGTGTGATCCCCAGCAGCAGCCACACCTGAGAACTTATTAGAACTGCACTAACAACTCCTCAGGTAATTCTGATGCAATTCCAGTCTGAGAACCCACTGTCCTCGGTGGTCCTGGGTAGATTCAAGTTTGGGAGCCATTGATCCAAGGGACCCTGTCGATTTCTGACTCCAGCTGTGGTCCCTTGGCCCCATCCAGTGCAGCCTAAATGGTAGGGAGCAAACCCTGGGACATCTTTAGTCTTCTCTAGGTGACTGGCCTGTTGAAAGGAAAAGGCTGCAACAGACAACTTCTCCAAGGCTGTTGATATACCTGGCAGCAGTTTCTGCTGGCCGCCAGAGAGCCAGCCAAGCAAAGGCCCTTCTGAAAGGCTCTATTCAAAGCTGTTAAATGAGCAAACACCACCGCTTTTTTCCTTTCCCCTGCACCTGGAGCTGTGACCAGAACTGTTGGCAACCGCAGCTGTGGCCCCACGAAAGGGCCAGGGCAAAAGAAGATCAATCCTTACCTGCTGGAGAGCTAGGCCCCTGAGAAGGAGCTGGCCAGAGGGTTCAGAAAAGGGAATGTCCCCCAGATACAGGGCCAACTCCTCAGAGTGGGAAAACCCGTTCCTCCTCTGCGTCCCTAGCACAGTGCTTACATTCAGACAGTGCCTGGGAGGTGGGCTGTGCTGCGTGCCCAGCAGAGGGAAGCTCTGGGGGTCTCTCAGACTGTAGGGGACAGGTGGACAGGCCGACCACCCACAGACAATTCAAGATGGGAACCTATTCATGCCCAGTCGGGGTCAAGGCACTGTAGGGTTGCAGCTGTGCACCACTTCAGTTGCAGAGAGAGCACAGATTTGAAACTGCCCTGTCCTTCAAGGTCCACATCACATGTCCAGAGCAGGGCTCTGTGCTGCACTGGCCACTGTCCAGAGGGAATGACATAGTCGTGCACCCTGTCTCAGGACTCTAGCAGTCTGAGCCATTTCCCCAAGGCCAGTACAAGTCTTGGTTTCTGGTTTCAACAACAGTTTATTTAATCTCCCATCTTCTGATTCACTTGCGGACCAAGAATCAACCCTCTGGTATTTTATGAAACCATAAGGCTTTCACTATGTCAAACTTGAAATCCAGATGGACTCAAACCCATCACCACTCACGTTCCAGGAAACCTTTCTTACCAGCCGTATGCTTGGGTAGCCTTTGCGCCCCTTCCTGGATCAATCTCCTTATCTGTAAAATAGAAGGATACCACCAACTTCACAATACCCTTCCATCACGTTGCAGTCACTTAACAAAGCTTAATTGCCTACTTACTTTCTCCTTTAAGTTGAGAAGCCAGTACGCAAGGCCACAAAATGGTAGAAGTGGGGTCTGAGTCTGGATTTTCTGTCATCCTACATAGAATACCATGGTAGTAAGTTGAATTGTGTGCCCCAGAAAGATAGGCTGAGGTCCTAGCCCCCTGTGAATGTGACCATAATTGGAAATAGGGTCTTTGCAGATGTAATCAAGTTAAGATGAAGTCATACTAGATTAGGGTGTGGTGTCTATAAAGAAAAAAGAGGCAGGTTTGGGTACAAAGATACACAAAGAAGGCTATGCGAAGACAGAGGCAGAGGTCGGAGTGACGCAGCCACAGGCCCAGGAATGCCAAGGATTGTTGGAAGCCACGGGATGCTAGGAAGAAGCAAGTAAGGATTCCTCTCTGGAGGCTTAGAGAAAGTGACTCTGCCCGTATCTTGATTTCAGACTTCTAGCCTCTCGAACAGTGAAAAAATAGATTTTTGCTTTAAACTACCCAGTTTGTGGTAATTTGTTCCAGCAGCTCTAGGAAACTAACACTAACGTTCTCCCCCAGACCTGAAGCACTGCTGCTGACCTTTCTGTGGCTGGCCCCATTCCCATCGGCAGCCTTTACCCTCCTGCTGATCCCCAACTTTACCTGGCTCTCCATAAAATAACATCATATTTCACATGTGAACCATGCTTTCGTTGGTTTTATAGAGACAGAGTCTTGCTCTGTCACCCAGGCTGGAGTACAGTGGTACCATCCTAGCTCACTGCAGCCTTGAACTTCTGGGCTCAAGCAAGCCTCCCACTTCAGCCTCCCAAAGCACTAGGATTATAGGCATGAGCCATGCCACATGGCCAGAGTTTCAAGGCTTTTGATCTCATTTTATGATGTGAAAATTGAGGATCACGGAGATTAAGGTGATTATCCTGTGATACCATGACAAATAAGTGAAACAGCCAAGACTGAACCCAAATACTCTGACTCCTAAGCCAAAGTTCTTTTTCTTTAAATTTTTTATTGTGAGGTGTAATAACACACATATAGCAATGCACAAACACAAATGTATAGCTCAAGCAAAGCAGCACAACCCATATAAACACCATCTAGGTCAAGGAATATAATACTGCCTGCCTCCCAGGTGCCCCCTGGCAATCACTCTCCCTTTCCTCCTCCCCAAGGTTACTGCTGCCCCATGCCAGGCCAGTAATTGGACCACGCATCCCATTTCAACCTCGGTGTCACTAAGAATCATTGGAGGCAGCAGTAAAAAGATGGAAACCTGTATATGTACTGGGGGAAACCCCTGCGCTCCTTTCTCTAAGGCTCAGGATTTCCCTGAAGCTAAGCCTCTCTAGGGCTCTTCCCCATGGCTTTCTTTAGAGACGTCAAAACAAAACACAACACACAACTCTTAACTGGTCTTGACACTTTCAGAATCGTAAAAGCTGGGAGTGGCTGACAAATTTTTTTTTTAAGCAGTAAAACCATAGACTTTGAACAAGAAGGGAGGGAGAAGGGGAGATCAGAAGGTACACCCAAGGGCTGGGATCATGGATGGTTAAGGAAACAAAGCAATAATTATCAAGTCCCCGAGAATAGTCTGCCCACCACATCCCCCTCCCTTCCTCCTACCAGAGACATCTCTGCTATACCAGCAGGGGTAAGCAAGACCCACAGGAGTTTAGCCTAATCTTGCCTAGAGGCAGGCGCAAGCCACATGGCTTCTCGTCGCGCCTTCCTGTCTGAGTTTGTGATCCCTCTCTTCGCCAGGAGTCTGCACGCCTGCTGTCAGTATCAGAGGATAGATAGGGCAGGAACAGGGGAGAGTAAGAGAATAGGGACTAGTCAGAAGGTTCCAGCCAGGAAATTGAGCCATCATTCCCTTGCCTGACTTCTGGAAAGTCACTTAACGCCTCTGGGCTGCAGATCCTGCCCTCTGAAGCAAGGGCAATGGGTCAAGACCTTGTGGCAACACTGATGCAGACATGAGATGCTCCCCAGGCTCCCAGATGAAGACAGACAAACAGAAGGATCCTTTTGTAGTGGCGAGGCTTCAGCTCACACCGCCCAGGCTGCCGCAGGGGAGAATTGATGCAGCTACTTCTGCAGATGCACCTGCAAGGCAGGAAAGTGAGGGGCTCTGGAGGGAGGACAGGAGCTGGAGGGAGTGACAGCTCAACAGCTGTCGGTTACAATCAATGCCTCAATGCCACTCTCTATCTGCTGGCAGGCCTGCAGCGGCCAAGGCACTGGAAAAAGGCAAGATCATTACAGGACTGGATGGAAGGGCTATCTCTGCTCAGTTGTCTTGTCTGTTTTCCTTAAGCCAGAGTGGGTTAGATCTCTAAGCCCATGGGGAAATTCATACTACTAGGGCTGTTTTCTGGAAAAAAAAAAAATTATGGCCTGAGTTCCAAGAAGACTGGCCTTATGGCCTAGGAATTGGAAGCTTTCCATTTAGTTCTGATATCTGCTACTTAGAGTGTGCTTGAGCAAGTCACTTCCATTCTTAGTCTCAGTTTCTGCATCTGACGATAGTAACAATTTTTAATTTATTGAGCACATATTATGTGCTAGGTGATGAGCTGGATGCTTAATATGCATTCTCTGTAATATCGGTCCTTTCTACCTCATGGAGATGCTGTGAGGATCAAATAAAAAATATACTTCCTCAAAAACTTAACAGAATTACCAACGAACCAGCAATGCTACTCTGAGGTATACACCCCCAAATAATTGAAACAAAACTAGCCACTCAATAAAACACTTGTTTATGAATGCTCATAGCAACTTGATTCAAGTAGCCAAAAGGTGGAAACAACCCAAATGTCCACAACTGTAAGTAAGCCATAGTATATACACACAATGGAATATTACTCAGCCATAAAAAGGAATGGAGTACCGATACATGCTAAAACCTGCGTGTCCCTTAAAGACATTATGCTAAGTGAAAGAAGACAGACACGGAATCCCATGTTTTATGACTTATTTTATATAAATATTCAGAATAGGTAAACCCATAGAGACAGAATAGATTAATGATTACCAGAGAATCATGGGGTGTACTTCTGGAGTTACAAAAAAAAAATTGAAAATAGAGACTGGTGGTGGCTGCACAACATTGGGAATACACTAAATGCCACTGAATTGTACACTCTAAAATTGCTAATTGTATATTATGTGGATTTCACCTCAGTAAAAGATAGAAACATCTGTGTCTGTGGAAGTCTGTGCACTGTTTAAAGTCGTGGCTCAGGAGCACAGTTTCCATGTGGAGCACCCTCTGCAGGTTGTTTAGCTTTTTTGGTTTTTGATTATTTACAAATAAATAACCGCCCGCTAACTCATTCCTCTAAAATGAGAAGAAATGGGGGCAGCTTGCCTTAACTTTCCCACACAAGCATATTGCAGCCATGCTCCACTACATATGGTTGAATTCAGCCTCCTGGGTCAGTGTTGTTGCCAAACTGCAGAGGCATATGTTACCCATGCATACACTGATGTGCCCACAGGCCGTGGTGCTCGGGAGCACGCAGTTCCCACATGGAGCCCCCTCTGCAGTAAGCAAATGTGCCTGAGAGCTCCTAATTGGCCCATCTCAGGCAATGGAGGATTATCAGTGAACATGATGAGTTTCTATTAGCACCGAGCCACTTCCTACACAGCAATGCTTCATCAGGGCTCCGATAAAGGCGAGACAGGCTCCAGAGACAATAGCAAGCAGCAGGCCAGTGGAGAGTGGGAGGCTGCAGGGGCAGCCGCCATAATGCATTATGCAGGTGGGATTTGCTTTCAGCTAATTAATAGTGTGCCACACTCCCTGGCTCCTTCTCCCTAGCTGATCTCCAAGCTGATCTCCACTCCTGCCTCCCTTCAGGAGGGTCCCTGGAGAAGCAGGGATAAGAAGGGGAGCCAGAGCCCGGTAGGGATGGATATGCACCATGGGAAGAGGGGTGGCTGAATCATTGCTGCTCTCAGCACTCTGGGACTGGTGTCCAGGCCTCCTCCACTGATTGCACTGGGTTTTATACTTTACATAAAGATCCCAGCAGGGCTGAGCAGACAGGGCAGTGTTGTGGTGTTCCTGACTCATCAGGCAAAGGCTAGTTTCTTAGACTGCCAAGGAGGAGGAGTCATCAGCTCTCCTACATGCATCCCCCGTCCCTCCTCAGGACACAGAGGTCTAGCAGGCACCTGGTCACCAACCTCTGGATCAGCTGCCCTGCTGCTTCTGAGGTCACAGACCCTAATGAACCTAGATAAATTGAACCAGGTGACCCCTTTGAATTGCAAAGTTGAGAGAGGAAGTAAGTGCATGCCACTGGGCTCCTTTGCCCTGGGTTGGCGCTGCAGTTACCACACGAACTGCCAGAGGCCCTGCCAGCAGCACTCAAGGTTCCCTCGACCTGGTGGCCAAGCCTACTCAACTCCCGGATGCCATGGGCCTTAGATGATGGCTCCTTCGTGTCTCCTTGCATTTCCTCCAGGCCTGGGAGGTACTGAGGCTTCATGAGAAGCTGCTGGCAGCTGACGGCTGTGCCAAACTCAATGGCTGCCATGTGGTTGCCTCGATCATGGCACAGACAGGGATCTGGATGAGGTTTTGTGGGAAAGGAGAGAGAGCCAGTACAAGCCGGTCAAACTGCTTGACCCATCGCCCTCCCCTACACATGTGAAAAGACACACACATACGCGCACACACACACTCATCTCTGTATACAGAATACAGAAGAGAGGAGAGGGTTTGTCAGAGGTGGTCCTCTGTAGTTGGAGTGGCATCCAGCTTAAAGCCAGGAGAGGGAAGAAGACAGGAGGAAAGAAAAGAAGAAAGAGGAGGAGGGAGGGGAAGTAAACATGAAAGAAACAAGAAAAAATAGGAACACAATCTGACTTGCCTTTACCTACAGCCAGCTGGTGCTCCTTCCCATCCCTTCATCTATGTTACATTAGAAGAGGGTCTCACACAGCAGAGAGGCCACTAGTTAAAGCATCAGCTTTGTGCCTGCACCCCAGTCACTTCTTCCACTTACTTAAAATGCTGGCTGATGTTATCCCCACACATCTCTGAGCCTCCACAGGGTTCCAAGTCTAGGATTGCAGACACAGGTCTCTAAGGATAACAGTATGATTAGGCAAGCACATCTCCCAGCTAACCTTTCAATTCTTTATTTCCTTCCAAATAACAGCACTTGTTCATGTCAAATCCCACTAATTGGTGATGCTAGCTCCTCTCCTTCTACAAATCCACAGTAACCAGCTACAGACCAAGGCCTTTCTGACTTAGAGGACGGCCTCCTGCTCCCTGCTTCCTCCCACTCCTCACTGCCTCCTCCTCGGCTCCCTTCCTAGTCATGCCTGCGGCTCTCTTCCCTCCTGTTGAGGCAAGATGGTATGTCTGGCAGCTGTTAACTCGTTGCAGTTTATCAAACTGCTATCTACAATGTCCTAGGCATGGGTGCAGAGCTGGGGGAGCTGTTCCTTCAGTAATGTCAGTACAAACCAGGACCAAAGTCAAAAAATTGGGCAAGGATACAGAAAGAAAGAAAAGGTTAAAAAGGAAAAGCCCTCCTCTTATGTACCCTCCATGTTTGGTTTTCATGGAAACCTGGTTCTGGTGGACAGAGAGGACAGGCTAAGACAGGCCCATTGCAGTAGATAGGGTGGGTCCTGGTATGGCCCACCACGATCTGGCAGGAAGCTGGATGCCACATGGAGACCCCAGGGGCAGATCTTTCGGAGTTGAGGCTTTCTGGGAGAGCTCTTTTTCAACTCGCATTCCCAGGTGGGGAGAGCTGACTCTTTCAGACAAGTATGAGTGGTAATGCAGGTCTCAGGGCAAATGCTGAGTGCCTCAGCGGCCACTCCTTTCCGCCACTGGTGAGGAGGGAGCCTTGGCAGTAAGAGAAGCATGGATGGTGAGGGGTTGGCAGTGGCTGTGAGAAGCCCAGGATAATCTTTCTGTATATTTCTCTGAGAAGGATCACTGACAATAGCTCCTGGTGGCCCTCAGGCAGGTGTTGTAGTCAAAAGAACCCTGACTTTGGTCCCAATTAACTCCATCCATTCATTTGTTCATCCATTCATTCATTCATTGGTACTATATGCCAGGTACTGGGCTTGTGCTGAAATCTCAGTTCATCGAAGATTCAAATGATTAATTGAGGCTGGACACAGAGGCTCACGCCTATAATCCCAGCACTTTGGGAGGCCAAGGCGGGCGGATCCCTAGGTAGAGAGATCGAGAACATCCTGGCCAACATGGTGAAACCCCATCTCTACTAAAAATACAAAAAATTAGCTGGGTGTGGTGGCACACACCTGTAATCCCAGTTACTCCAGAGGCTGAGGCAGGAGGATCACTTGAACCCGGGAGGTGGAGGTTGCAGTGAGCCGAGATTGCACCACTGCACTCCATCCTGGTGACAGAGCAAGACTGCATCTCAAAATACAAAACAAAACAAAAACAAATGATGAATTGATTCAAAAGATTGAAATGATGTAGGTAGAGGACCTAGTCTAGAGTCTTAAAAAATATTCATTCCCTCTTAGTTCTCCAGAAAGAGGGCACCTCCTTCTAATCCTACACCCCACACCCCAGTGATCTCCTTAAACCAGAACGCATTTGCTCCTAGAAGATGCTATTTCATTGAAGTTGATGAAATGGGGAGCTGGAGAAAGAGGTGCCAATGGAGAGAGGGATAGGTCTGAAAAAATGTAACAGGCCAGATAGAAATGCCTTAAAGTGGTGAAGTTTGAGAACTTCTCATGAGGCTGGTTGCTGGCAGGCAGATGGGGGAGAAGCAAATTCTCCCATAGGGTGTGTTTCTTAAAGTGATTGGAAATTTAAGAAGTAGGAGATGGGAGAGGGAGTGAATCTTTCTGTATCTTGATTGAAGATCAAAACAATTTCTCTTCTTGCAAATTCCCTTAGAAATACAGCCTCATAGGGATTGGGAAAGGAATTTGTTTCTTCACAAAGCTTACCAAGCAGCCTGGCTGGGAGCCATCTGGCAGTTTTCCCAGCAGGAAAGTTGTAGAAGAAGCAACAGTGCCCCCCAAGAAGCTACAGCAAAAGACATAGGGACATAGGGAGATGGGTATGTGAGTTCCTGCCCCAAGGAACCCTATAGCCAAGGTGCTTTCCCAAGATGCAAACAGGCAGCTCTCGGAGCTCTCCCTCCAGTGGCTGAGGACCTGACCAGTCAAGGAGAATGGCCTAAAACTGTGCCACTCAAGTTGGGACAGCTAGGAGTTCATAAAACCCCAGAGAAGCATGGTGGGTCTAGAGAACCATTTTTATTCAAGGAGCTTTGGGGAGGCAGGAAAATTCTATTGAAATGAACATGAATGTTTGGTAAGATAAAACACAAACTTTGCATGATTTGTTAACATCAAATGTGAGATTTTTGTCTTGAGTGGGCTGCTTTAGATTATGCCCCTTGATCACCAGGAGGTACACAATCATCCTTCTATCCCTTTCTGGTTATTTCTTAAAGAAAATTTTGAACAACCCCTCTTTTCAGAGCTAGACGTTTAAAGATTATTTTAGAGGTCATTGTGTCCATCCCTCACCTCTGGATAGCACTCTCAAACCTGACTACACACTAAAATCATCAAATAAAATCATCAATAAAAAGGATGCCAGGCACCGTCTGCAGAGATTCTGACCTGGAGGGGAGCCTGATGTGGGTGTTTTCCAAAGCTCCTCGGTGGTTCTGATGTGTGGCCAGGGCTAAGAACCATTCCTCCTTTATTTAACTGAGTGTGGTGGCATGCACCTATAGTCCTGGTTACTTGGGAGACTGAGGTGGGAGGATCACCTGAGCCTTGGAGGTTGAGGCTATAGTGAGCCATGATTGTGCTACTGCACTCCAACCTGGGAGATACAGAGAGACCCTTTCTCAAAAAAAAATAAATAAATAAAAGAGGGGGAGTGAGAGAACCATCCCTCTTAAATGAAGGGCTGTACTGTCAGAAGCTTAGAGGTTTCGGGTGTGCTAAATCCCTACTTCTGTTTTGTCTCACAAATGTCAGGTATGTCCTCTCTTTTCTTTCCAAGCTGCCACCACCAACATTCCTACTAAAATAATCTTCCCTTCGATTTTTTGATAGATTAGGACATAGGGTCCTCCTTTCTACCCACCAACTAGTCTCTGGACAAACACCCAAGGCAAGCACTTTCTAAGCATCTAGCATATGCCAGATATATGCTGGATACTTACAATTGTTTCAAAACCACCCACTGAGATAGGTGTTAGTCATCCCCACTCTACACATAAGGAATCTGAGGACCAAAAAAAATTAAGGAAATGTTCTAGATTTCTAGAATTCCAAACCATTCCGTCCAACCCAAAATTCACTCCCTTTCCAAGACAACAATGATATATTGGCTTTCCGAAATAGATCCCTCTTTTTAAGAGGTTTTCTTTATCTTAAAAATTGTCTAACTATTGCTTTACCATAAGGACTATACACAGGCAAACAGACAATGGAAGAAACTAGAGTTAAAGAAATCTCACACATTACTAGGGGTCATTATTCTGGGTCTTCACTGAACTCTGAACTCCAATGGAACTAGAATCCAAGTTCTTAGACCTTTGGATGGGCACATGGGGCATGTCATGCTTCTCACCTTGAAGAAATGTCGCCACCCATCCCAGGTAGGAGCTACCCTGTCTCCTTTGCTCAAGGGAATTCAAAATGATGCTACTGTTTAAGTGGCATTCTTGATCAACTCTTCCCCCAACTCCAAACTTGATTCTTAAACTGCTAAGACTCAGGACATCTCTTCTGGGACGCTCTGTACTTGGTTCTTAGATGCTGACCTTTTCCATGACCCACTGTGATATGGTCTGGCTCTGTGCCCCACCCAAATCTTATTTTGAATTGTAGCTCCCACAATCCCCATGTGTTGTGGGAGGTATTTCATGGGAGGTGATTAAATCATAGGGTCAGTCCTCCCATGTTGTTCTTGTGACAGTGAGACAGTGAGTGAGTTCTCATGAGATCTGATAGTTTTATAAGGGCTTTTCCCCTTTTACTCAGGACTTCTCTCTCCTGCCACCACATGAAGAAGAACATGTTTGCTCCCTCTTTTGCCATGATTGTAAGTTTCCTGAGGCCTTCCCAGCCATGTGGAACTGTGAGCCAATTAAACTGTGAGTCTTTCCTTTATAAATTACCCAGTCTCAGGTATTTCTTCATAGCAGCATGAGAACAGACTAATATACCCTGTGTAAGTAAAATATTTTCGTATCTATCCCCTGAAGATATTTTTCCATAGCTGTAGACAGTTCTGCACCAAGCCTTCCCTGTTCTCTTGCTCTTCTTGGGGATTTGATGATTCCGGTCACCAAAAGTCCTGCTGTACCCTTGGCTAGCTTCTCTCTGGTTTAAGTTACCAAAGTAGATTTACTAGTCTTTGGTAAAATCTAACTTCTTCACCTTTCATTTAGTCAACTAAGGGTTAGAATGGGCCTACTACAGACCAGCACTTGGCCAAGCACTGTGCTAACTTTTGAAGGCACAACGTCATTGCCTCTTTCCTCAGGGAGCTTCCAATCTATTAAAATAACCAAGAGTGGCTGCTGCCGAAGGGCCATCACATGGCAGCCTCTCTACTAGGAGGCTTTATTCTTTGTCTCATTTCATCCTCCTGATGGCTAACAAGGTTATGGTTATTGTCCCCATTTTATGAATGAGGACACTGCGTCTCATTGATGCTTAAGCAATTAGCCCAAAGTCACAGAGCTAGTCAGTGGTAGGGCTGGAATTTGAGCATATAACTACATTCCAAGCCCATGCTTTTTCCTCTACACTGGAAATTCTATATAGCATAGTGGTTAGAAACGCAAACTCTGGAAACAGCCAGACTTAAGTTTAGAATCCCAACTTGGCTATTTAATTACTATCCAATCTTGAACAAATTAACTAACTTTCTTTCCTGAACTTCGATTTCCTCATCTGTAAAAATAAGGTATGATAATACCTATCTCAGGGTTGTGGTGAGAATCTCAGAAATGGTAGCTGGTATTTTAGCTAACTTAGAGCTAAACTATTTTAGAGCTAATATCTAGGACTGGCATGTTAGAGCTAATATCTGGGTCTGTTCTCTCCTGCAGTCATGTAATTTCCTTAATAGCATCCTGGAAGCTGGTCTGTCTTATGTTGGTTTCTTCCAACAGCCCTCAGCACAGTCTGAGGGACACCATTAGTTCTTGGCTCATTTGCAGAACAAAGGTGAACATCACGTAGAGTCACTGAATGGTCAAATCCTCTAGCCTTCAGGTTTTAGGTTATCCCCTCTGCCTCCTTCCTTATTCAAGTATCTCTCCCTGAATGACCCTCGTTTCCTGACTCAAATACACTCATACCTTCTACAAAGAGGTCTTCTGGAATCCATCATGTCATCATCATGTTAACAATATCAAGCAAGCAGTAAACACACAGTAAAAATAAGAGATGCTATCCATTAAAAGAGAGAGGTTGTTCTCTGTCTTCTTTTTAAACAGTTTATTGCTAAAAGGAAATTCTAAAACCCTCAGGCATCTTCTAGAACTGGGAAGTTGAGGTATTTCTCCTACTGCAGTTCAAAGAAAACAAGTATTTCTCCAGCTCCAACATATTCATGGCTCTCATCCTTCTGGAAAGAGGACACTCTCCATGATGAGGACTTCTAATGACCCTTTGGTGCCAAAGGAATAGAGAAAAACATCTCTCTTGGAAGCTTTGGGACACCATTGTTGGGTGCCAATGTAGCCAAGACTTTCCATCGAAACATCAGACTAGGAAAAACTCCCTCGCTGGCATCAAGAGTTTTCAGGATGGGCCACCAGCAGGGTCTGAATTGTATAATATCGCCATGGTCATCTTTCTGCTGACCTCTGTATATTCAATTCAAGAAATCTGGTTGGGTGGATTTTCAGTCATACCCTCTTGCCCTCCACCTTCCCTAAGTTATCTGGGATCAGAGGCTGGGTCATGAAAACAACAGTTGTTGAGTCTTGTGGGGGATGAGGAGGAAGGAAGGGGTTGGTGGCCACAAGAACGTCACTGTGTCTTTGCTGGTAGGAATTTGAGTCAGAAGGGACTTCATTTCTCCCAGACAGGGTGGGTCCAGCATCAGAGGCAATGAACTTTGCCTAGTGATTGTGGCTTAACCTGTACTTTTCTGGGTAGGGAGGAAATAGCAGTGGCCTGAACCCCTGGAAAGTCTAAAGGTTTTCCTGGCCTGGTTGGTGGTGGTTTTTCCAACCAGCATTGAGTACTGAAGACAGACAGACTCTGTGGGGAGCCAAAAATACAATTCCTTTCATAACCCTTTACTGACTGCCTACTAAGTGCCAACACATTGTGTGCCCAGCTGGGACAGGGGCTACAGAAATGCATGACATTTTCTCTCTCTTTAGTCTAGTGACTGCATAGTACTGGCTAGACACCCCCTAAAAGATACTGGTGTCCTCCTTCACATGTGGACTCCCTCAGCAAGCAATCTGGTGGACATCAATATCTCATTCTTGGCTTCCCATGTTGAAAACAAGCTCTGCGGGCCTAGATCCAGGAACCAGGCAAACAAAGCAGCAGTGGTCAAAATGGAGGTAAAAACCTCCACTAAAGATTAGAGAAAGGAACTTTTGAACAGTGGGTGGTTCCCTGGAACTCTGCCTCCTGAGCTGGTCCCAATCATCCCTTCCCATCCTTCCTTCATCCCAGGCCTGCCTTGAAACCGGATGGATAGCTAAAGACCTGGTGCACATCTTACCGCTTTAGAAATGGCCAAAAACCCCATGGAGATACTGCCTTTTTAGTGGTGACTGGTTGGGAAGAATCCTGTCACTATTTGGTTCCCAGACTTTACTAACTTTCATTGTTAGTAAATGCAGAATTAGTCAGCGTGCTGGAATTAAAAAAAATAAACATCTGTACCCAATGGTGAATCTGTCCAGGCTATCTAGGCTCATTTAAAAGTGTTTCCCGGGCTCGGTTGCCAAGATCAGTGTCCTCCATTGAAAAGTGACTGCTTTCTGGACTCAAAAATGACTAGAAAGTTATCCGTGCATTATTCATAAGCATTTTCACAGTAAGGCCATTCTGCTTCACTTATGAGGGCAGAGTTTGCTGCATCCAGATCTGCTTTATTATAAGCAGGCGTTATTCTTTGTGTCTCCAACACTTAGGATCATGCTTGACACATAGTATATACTCAAATTTATTAAATGGAAATGAAATATGGGTGGGCTGAGGAAGAGAACCCCTATACCCCAGCCCCCTCTCACCTTTGAACTCCCCTGCCCCCGAATTCAGGCAGACTGGGCAACGGTAATTAATTGAGTTTCATCTTAGTTGAGGCCAGCCCAACAGCAAGGTAGTCATTGCCCCTCCACTCTGCCAATTCTCTGTGCTAGAGTCAGAGGAAAGTGTGTGTGCTTTGAAGTCATGTAGACCAAGGTTCAGATCCTTGTTTTGCCACTTACCAGCTGGTCACTTTATATCACTAAAACCCTAATTCCTTGGCTGAATGCAGGGTCAAAAAAAAAAAAAATTAATCCTGACAGAATGAGGTGACACAACAGAGGCAGGTCGGAGTCACTGCCGTCGCCATGAGCCGTGGTAACCAGCGTGAGCTTGCCGGCTAGAAGAATAGGAAAAAGCAGAGTGACTCAGTTAAGGGAAAACGCCGAGATGACGGACTTTCTGCTGCTGCCGCAAGCAAAGGGGCTCAGATACCAAGCAGTAGAAGCAGAAAAAGGCAAAGAAGAAGAAGGAGGAACCCGAGTAGCTTTGTGACTTCATGTCCAACCCTCCTGCCCTTCGCCTGTGTGACTGGAGCCAGTCCCACCACGGTCACGTTTCCTCCTGCAATGCCCGCAGGTCACAGCCCCCATGGCCTCTTTTTGCCCTGAGTCTGCAGCGGGTCCCTTTTGTGCTTCCTTCCCCTCCAGTAGCCTCTCTCCCCTTGGCCACTCCCAGAAGTGGCGGGTGGGGGGTTACTCCTTCCCAGTGTTTTTTTATTCCTGTGGGGCTCACCCCAAAGTATTAAAAGTAGCTTTGAAAAAAAAAAAAAAAACTAATTCTAATGCAAAATATCTACTGTTATCATTGATAACATAAGTAAACCACCTAGTCTATATTAGGTGGTCAGAAAAGACTCATTCATTAGGTTTCATCTTTTTGAAATCTCTTCTTAAATTCTGAGAAGAGTGGGTCCCTGACAAGGCCCTTTCTGACAGCCCTCATGCTAAGTCAACAGCTCAAACCTACTGGAGAAACCAAAAGCACCATCTGCCTCGACACCTCTAAATTCTTCAAATTCAAGTCATCTCAGGGTTTCTCAGTTGGTATTTTTTTAAGATAAAGGTGTTTCTTTGATGTTGACATAAGCCAGTTAACATACTTGAGGAGAGAACATTTAGGACACATGAGTTTATCTAAACTACCAAGATTCTGTGTGATCCACATTATAATGGTTCTCAAATGTTTTCTTCTAGCCTCTAAAGTCCAAATTCAGATTCATATGTCCAATGGTCTACAGGCATCCCCAAGGGAATGCCTGGCAGGTATCTTTAACAGCATATCCAAAACATAACTTGGGTTTTCTACCCAACTCGGTCCCACATCACCTTTCCCATGTCAAGAAATGTTACCACCACCCACCCAGTTGCTCAAACTAAAATTCTAGGAATCATCCTTGACTTTTCCTAACTCCTCAAGCCTTGTCAGTTCTTTGTCTAAAATATAAGATCTGCTCTTGCATTGCACCAGTCCAATCTGCCATTACCTCTTCTTGAGGCTGGGCTGGAGCCTCCCCGCTTCCACCCTGGCCTCCCTTCTCCACACAGCAGCCCCTCCTACATGCTTTTAAAATGTAAATTAGATCCCACGCAAATCAGTTCCCATGGCTTCTCCTGCTTGAAACATGTTGTTTTTTAAACATTCAGAATAGGCAGGGCAGGGTGGTTCACGCCTGTAATCCCAGCACTTTGAGGGGCCAAGATAGGTGGATCACCTGAGTTTAGGAGTTCGAGACAAACCTGACCAATATAATGAAACCCTGTCTCTACTAAAAATACAAAAAATTAGCTGGGCGTGGTGGCATGGTGGTATGCTCCTGTAGTCCCAGCTACCCAGGAGGCTGAGGCAGGAGAATGGCTTGAACTTGGGAGACGGAGGTTGCAGACAGCAGAGATCGTGCCACTGCACTCCAGCCTGGGCATCACAGCGAGAATCCTTTTCGATCTCCCGACCTCGTGATCCGCCCACCTCGGCCTCCCAAAGTGCTGGGATTACAGGCATGAGCCACTGCACCCGGCCAGGATTCCTTCTCAAACCAATAAACAAACAAACAACAACGACAACAAAAATTTAGAATAAAAACCAAATCATTTCCATTGCCGGAAAGTCCTTTCATGTTACAGCTCCTGCCCAGCTCTCTGACCTTGTCTTTCCCTGGCTTAGGAACGCCATGGCTGTGAAATGGGTAGGACAGAGTGAGCATCAGCTATGTGCCAGGTCAGGAGCCTCACGCACATCACCTGATACAGTCCTTGCTACAACCCAGCAAGGTAAGTGTTATTAACTCTGAACTCGTTGTGAGCATCAAGTGGAAGTGGATGATGCTAGTGCATAAGTAGTGATCAACAAATGTTGGAGTCTCTGCCTTTCTTTTTGTTCCAGTGGTGGAGGTGGGCAGGACCTGTAGCCCAGAAAAGTCTACACTGCTTAGGGGTAGAATTGGAACCAGAGCCGGCTGTCCCTTGTCATGCATGCTCCCTTATCCACGAGCCTGATGACCTGTCTATAGGCAGAGCTGAGAAGGGTGAGTTCTGGCTCTCTGGGGGAACTTGTGGGTTGCTGAAGGAGTTAAGATGCCTCTTACCAAACCCTGGCCCTCCCCATCCCTGCATCTGCCTTTGTGGCTTTAATGAGAAATCCAGGCGCTTCTTAAGAGACTGTACAAATAACTTCTAGAGCGCCACTAACTCATTCAGCAGAAAGAGACCCAGGGCTGCCAATGTTTCAGGGAAGATAAGTGAGTGGAAAAAAGGTGATTTTTATAGCGTCAGGCGGACAGAAGGATTTGCGTGGTTGAGTGTGAGCTCCGCCCCTGCAGCAGTGCTGAAAAAACCAGGATCCGGGCTCCTCAGCCCCTCTTCACAATATTTGATTAGGAATTTGGGGCGGGACCCTGGTCTGGCACAGACGCGCACACTCTCAGTAGACTCTCTCACTCTTCTCTCTCTCTTCCTCTCTCACACATTCTCCAACCCAAGGAGGCCAGACTGAGGGACGTGGTCACTCTCTGAAAGGTTCAACTCAAGGTAAGTATAGTCGTTTTACTTCGGATTTGTCCCTAGCATTTTCTTAAAAAGAAATAAAGGAAAAGTGGTAGAGGATAGGGGAGATGGGGAGGCAGGGAGGGTTCATTCCTCCTTCTCCACATCTGGACCATGACCCCAGGGATGCTGGAGAGTGGCAAAGAGGGTGTCTGAGGGAGGAGTTCCAGCCCTGTACATTTCTCTTACAGTTCCTTTATGGGTGCTGAGGGGACCTCCAATTCTCAGGCATGAAAAAATGAAGGACCTTCTGTCTAGGCAAGCTTCTTCCCTGCTACTCATAAATCGCACCACGCTGGGAGTGTGGGCATTTTGAAGGGTATTTCAAGACCTGGATGTCCCTGCAATCTCTCTTATAGAGGGGTTTGGTACATAAATGCTATTATGGGAGAGGGGGAAGGTTTTGTGTAGAGAGAGTGTGTGTGTGTGTGTGTGTGTGTGTGTGTGTGTGTGTTTGGCGTGGAAGGGAGAGAATAAAAAGAAGTGTTGAGAACTGGCCATGTCCAGGGAGCTGTGGATTGAGGTGGGGATGCAATCCAGGTGAGGGGATGGCCTCTGGCTTGACCTTCTCCACTGATAGGAGGGAGAGCTCTTTCTCTAGAGTGGAGATATGAAAGAACAGCAGTAGCTCCTAAGTAAACTTCCCCCAACTGATAGAGTGGCAGTCCTGGAAACTTTTGACCTTACAGAAACTCTGAGCACAGGAGGACCTCTAGCATTATGGGAAACAATGTAAGAGTATGCAACCCTGAAGCAACATTGCTAAGAGATGGGGTAGGGTAAGGAGAGGCATAAGATCCCCATCAAACCCTTTCAGCAGCCATGGCTGTAAGAAGAGGCTGAAGTGGGAAGGGTGCACAGCCCCTAGAAAGCTGAGTCTGAAGGAGAAGGTGGCTCTTGTCTGCCAAGATGCCCAGTCTGAAAGAAGGAGAAATGGAGACAGAGGCTCACTGTGCCAGCCCTCCAGACAGCCACCTTGGTCCTGCAACAGCCCAGGGCTGTGCATGGAAAAATGCTCTGTTGGCAGCGGGCCGCTCCATTCGTCTTCTCTCCTGGCCAGAGCCAGGGACCAGCCAGCTTGCCCAGGCAGTGGGCAGTTGGGTCAGCTTCTCCAAAACACTGTGGCTCTTTGTCTGAGGCCTGAGGCTGCCTGTGGGTGAGCCAGGGTGCCTGCTTCTCTGCAGCCTAGGAACTGATGGGATGAAGTGGGCCCAAGGAAACCATTTTGAGGGAACAGAGAGGTCTGGGATGGATGGTGGTCAGAAGGTAACTCTGTTGAGTATCACAGTTGGGGTCTTTCCCATCAGTTCCCTGGATCTGATGACGCTGGCTTTTATACTCCTTTCTTTCTCCTATTTACAGTTGCCAACCCCAGTAGGCCCAACAGCAACGTGAGGGCTGTATGTGACTCTTCCAGGCCAAGAAAGGTTCTAAGGTTTCTCTGTCCAAGGGTGACACTCAGGAAGATGCCCACTGCCCACAAGAGTATGTCATGCATTGGCTATAGGTAACCAGGGTAGGGTACCCAGGCCACCCCTAGTCTCTTACCTTCCATACCTTTAGCTTCCCTCTCAGATGACATCAGACCGCACATTTCCTCTTCAGTCTGCCCTGTTCCTATCTCATTAGCATAACAGGCCCAAAAGCAACAGGCTACCAGCAATGTGGGGACATAGACACGGAGCCTGGTCATCTAGGTGTCATCGCTGGGAGCAGGTAGCTTGGGAAAGGAGAGGGGAATGTCAGGATCCCACCTCAAGTCGCTTTCCCTTGAGCATACACAAGAATTTCCAATCTCTAGCTCTTCTTTTGGTGTACCTCATTCATTTCTCTTGGCCCCACATGGCTCTTGCATGATGCCCATGGTACAGCATGAGAAGTGCTAACACCTTACTGGGCACTATGGAAGAGAGAAGCAGAATAACTCAGACTCCACACACTGAGTACCTGCTTTAGAAGACAAGTGCCACACCCAGTGCCAGGGTCCCCAGTCTGGAAAGGATTTGTAACTGCTGTGTGAAGACCTTGTCCCAGCCAAGTTGCATGTGTAGCCACAAACTGCTAACCAGTGAGTTTCCTCACTCAGCAGACTGTTACAGATGATGGCATTTCGGAGGGCAACCTGAGCCTTGTGGTGGCTGCAGAGGGACCACACTCCTCCCCAGACACTCAAGACCAAAAACTCCCAGCCTGCCCAAGAGACCAAAAGTTTGATTTTCCAGATATAGTTCAGCTTTTCCCCTTTGATGTGTCAAGTGGCTTCTGGAGGTCTCCCATAGACATGGAAAGGGCTTTCTCCTTGGACTCTTAGAAAAATACAATTTCCCTGGAGCATCCAAACTGGATTTGGGTTCAGATCTGAAGAGCATCCCACTACTATCCTCACCACCACACCACAAACACAGGGATTGCTGTCGGCTTTTCAGCTTTCCCACAGGACTTTCAGGGTGCTAGAGGCGCCTAAGAATCTGCCCCTCCAAAAAACATGCAGCCCTTCCCACTCAAAGACTCTGTCTGTGACTCTATGACCAGGGGAAAATGCCCTTAACTCACCCCAAATAGCCATGGTCCGGCTGGACCAAGTGCAGAACCAGCCTGGGAGGAGGCACCAAAGAAGCAAGAGCAAGGCTCCTGCTCTCAGATGTTTGACACTGAAGTCAGCTCTGCATAGCTCAAAGCCTAAGGCTTGCCTTCTCTGCCTCACTGCCTCTGTGGAGTCTCATTCATTCTGGCTTGCTCTGTTCTCTCCCTCTTCTTGCAGAGACAAAATGCAGTGGACCTCCCTCCTGCTGCTGGCAGGGCTCTTCTCCCTCTCCCAGGCCCAGTATGATGATGACCCTCATTGGTGGTTCCACTACCTCCGCAGCCAGCAGTCCACCTACTACGATCCCTATGACCCTTACCCATATGAGACCTACGAGCCTTACCCCTATGGGGTGGACGAAGGGCCAGCATACACCTATGGCTCTCCATCCCCTCCAGATCCCCGCGACTGCCCCCAGGAGTGCGACTGCCCACCCAACTTCCCCACAGCCATGTACTGTGACAATCGCAACCTCAAGTATCTGCCCTTCGTTCCCTCCCGCATGAAGTATGTGTACTTCCAGAACAACCAGATCACCTCCATCCAGGAAGGTGTCTTTGACAATGCCACGGGGCTGCTCTGGATTGCTCTCCATGGCAACCAGATCACCAGTGATAAGGTGGGCAAGAAGGTCTTCTCCAAGCTGAGGCACCTGGAGAGGCTGTACCTGGACCACAACAACCTGACCCGGATGCCTGGTCCCCTGCCTCGATCCCTGAGAGAGCTCCATCTCGACCATAACCAGATCTCACGGGTCCCTAACAATGCTCTGGAGGGGCTGGAGAACCTCACAGCCTTGTACCTCCACCACAATGAGATCCAGGAAGTGGGCAGTTCCATGAGGGGCCTCCGGTCACTAATCTTGCTGGACCTGAGTTATAACCACCTTCGGAGGGTGCCTGATGGGCTGCCCTCAGCTCTTGAGCAGCTGTACATGGAGCACAACAACGTCTACACCGTCCCAGATAGCTACTTCCGGGGGGCGCCCAAGCTGCTGTATGTGCGGCTGTCCCACAACAGTCTAACCAACAATGGCCTGGCCTCCAACACCTTCAATTCCAGCAGCCTCCTTGAGCTAGACCTCTCCTACAACCAGCTGCAGAAGATTCCCCCAGTCAACACCAACCTGGAGAACCTCTACCTCCAAGGCAATAGGATCAATGGTGAGACCTTGGCAAAGGGAGGCGGGGACTGGCTGTCTATTTCACTTGAAAGACACTATTCTGAGTGCTAGTGGCAAAACAAAAGAAATAGAAGTAGGGGAACCAGACAACACAAATGAAGCAACCTGACAACCAAGCCACACCCCTGTACAAAAGAGAATACACTTATACTAAATAGCAGTGCTAAGACAATTCAGTGGGGAGTGGGTTGGTACAGAAGAAGACTTTCCAGGAGAGGTAAGTTTCATTCCAGGTCTTCAGAGATAAGCGGGCATGGGTTGGAGGGATGCAGGATGAAGCCATTCTGGGACGGAGGCTTGCCACAAAGGAGCCAGCCATTTTCACAAGTCACCTGTCAATGTAGGGGACAGCCAGGAAATTGCATATGTCTGAGAGGAAGGGGTCACGTGTCGAGGAGCAGTAAGAGATGAGTCCGGAGAAGTTTAGGAGGGAATAGTTCAAAGGGAGGGAGATTTAAGTTTCTGTCTTGGGAGAATGGTGAGTTGAAGGCTGTTACTTACTCACTGTCCCAGAAGAGGATGAGCTCTCTTTTTCCACCTGATCTACTCTTGTGTCTACAGCCTGGTCTTGTGTTTTGGTGTTTATTTGTTTTTTAAACATAACAGTTGGTGGACAAAAATGTGCAGCCTTTCAGAGCCGAATGCGGCACTTGTTCTGGTCAGTTCTTCCTGGAGTACAAGGAGCCCCTGGTGGTAGGGCAGAGATCCTTCCTAGGGTAACATGAGCCTGACTAACACCAAGCCTAGGACACCGGGCTTCCTGTTTCATAAGCACTTCCCTGCAATGCCCAAAGGAAAAAAAAAAAAGACTGCCTCCCTGACTCTAAGAAATATTCATTTTAGATGGAATTATCTAGCTGATTTTCAGCTCCCTTTCGTCTTAGGATCTTGTATTCAGAACATGCTTACATTGCCCCAGGGCCTCTGATGTCTTAATCCCAGCTGGAAGGTGGGAGCCAGCACTTAACCTCCCTTCCTCTGTCAGCAAAGTCCTCTTCCTTCTGGTGAAGGGAGGACTCATTAGTGACCACTGGCAAAGGGCTTTGAAGTGGAGCCTGCTGAGATAGAACAGCACCATCAAAGCGCTGAGAAGGACTGAGTCGTCATCCTCTCCCTCTCATTCCTTTCTCCCCCTGTGCTCAGGGAACAGATCAGTCATTGAGCAAGATGTTAACAAGCTGGACAGCCCTCTGAGTGAAAGAGGTACCAACTCCAAAGGGCAATTTGGGAGTTGACAGTTGGGTGGGCAAAGCAAAGAGGCATCTGTCTGGACCTTTAGTTTGAAGTGCCTGATACCATCATGTACAGCCTAAACTCTTTTTTATTAAAACCTCTCTTTCTTTGGGGTCTTCTTATTCCCAAGGTGGGGGTTGAGGGGTCCTCTAAGACATCTTGAATATGTTGCATGCTGCAGACATTTGACATTTCCTTGTGGCTGTCTATCATCACACCAGCAGTTACCGCTACTTACCTGCCACACACTCTGAATCCAGGAGCAGTCACATCAGAAATGTCATGTCGTATGCTGTGCTTCATCCAAGTTTGACCTTGAAACTGTGACAGCAAAGAGCAGCTGTCATGGGAAAGAATCTATTAGCACCTACCCATACAATCAGAGAAAGTTAGGGTGGAAAGGGCTTCATCACAGCCTCTTATCATCGTTCTGCCTTCATGCAGAACCACATCTGCCACTCAAATGGGAGGTGGACCACCTCTTCCAGATGCTTGTCAGAAAATAAAATTAGTGCAATTTCCTAAGATCCTGCAAAAAAATTGTCTGTTCAGTCAAACAACCCCAAAATTTTCAGTGTCTACTCCTGAATTAATTCTTGTGGAATTTAAGTCCAAGATCCATGACGAGGTGCTATTTAGTCTTTCTCAGCCTTCTTTTTAGACAAAATAACACCAATGCTTTGTTTTCCTTAAAGCAGTGAATTAATATATGTAAAGTGCTTTGTCCAGGGCCTGGCATAGAATTTAAAAACTAATGATAGCTATTATTATTAGCCTTTCTTCTCATTGCCACTTTAAAGTTAGACAGGCAGTTTTTGTTGTTGTTTTGGGGAAAGAGAGACGCAGAGAAGGTAAAGTCATCTCTAAAGGTCCCCCAGACAATGTAGATTAGAACCGTGACCTAAAGGGCCTAGAGCCAGACATCTCTGACTGAGAATGGTGAGGAATATCTCTCTGGTGCAGACCACTAGCAGGAAAACAACTCCCCAAGCTCAGCCCTTTCTCCTACAGCAAACATGAGGGACATCTCCCTGCAAACCAGTCAGGGACTTGGGGATGGGGGGGTGGGTGGAGGTGGGATTGAAACACCTTCTGAGAGAGGAGCTAAAAGAAGAACAGGAGCTCAGGGGTGCACAGGGGAATCAGACGTGGTCCTCTCCTCCCCACTTCCCTCTTCCATCGGTATCTCCCTCAGTTTTTCCAGCCTGGCAAGAACACAGCTCGGAATGTTATTCGGAAGCTTTGAGATCCAGTGGAGTAGGGCGGGTGCACCAGTAGGAATTTGGAAAGACTTATGTCAGTATTTAATTTGGGCTAGAAAAATGTCCTCCAGTGCCTCCACGCAGAAGCCTGTCCTATTC
>NW_012104031.1:2995088-2996728 GCF_000951045.1 Mandrillus leucophaeus
CAGCGTGTGGCTAGAATCCATATACACTGTGTGTCTAGCTCCCCACAAGTATGTCCCATATTTACCTATCCACAGCTGGGATCCGGAATTTTAGCAGACAGTCTGAGGGCTCCAGGCTGGGAGAGAATCTATCACAGAGCCTGCAGTTCCATCCTAAATAGGGTGGGAAGTGATACTTAAGCTGGGCCACTTTGCTTCTTCTCCTCACCCCACTGCTCTGCTTGTACACAGACAACATAGACCCAGTCCGGTCTAGGCTCTGCCCCCAACCTGCCCACTCAGAGGCCACTTAGTCTAGTCCTTGGGACCAGAAAGGAAACACCCAAAAGCATTCCAGAAATTCTACCCCACCGGGAGTATTTTCCAAAGACAGGTATTTCCCAGTTTCCGCTGCTTTTCTCAGTGTCTTAATTTTCTTTGGGCCTAGATTTTCTGTGTTATGTCTGCAGTAGAAGTTAATTTGCTGCAACCTCACCTCATCTCATCTTGGTCTGTGCTTAACAGAGACTGAAAACCATTGAAAACACTGATTTAAAAACACTTCTTTCATCAGCTTCTTAAATTCTTCATACTGTCTTTCCTGGAACTGTCTTCTTCATAACTATAACCTCCCCCAATGGGAGCCCTCATGGTCACCCCTAAGAATAGAGTTAGAAAAGCCCCCTCCCTCTCCTGTTGCCTGGCCCCAGACTGACACACCTCCTGACCACTGCTGCAAGCCGAGGGACGCCTCTGGTACAAAAACGGCATGCCCCAGCTCTGGGTCTACCCAAGTATTATAGCTGCTAGGGATGTGTCCATGGACAATCCTAACCTCAAGACCCAAAGGGTAACTTTATTCAAACCCCCTTTGCAGAGAATGACGACAGGAGCAAGTTTCCTGAAAGCCTCATTCACCATGGTAAAGACAGCCCTACAAGGCTTCCTCAGCTTTCAGTGGTGACTTTTGCTGTCTCTGCTGGAGTGTTAGCTGAGTTCTTGGCTTTTCCTTTCAAGTTACTGACCCAGTAGACTGGAGGCGGAGTGGTTGATTTGTCAAAGAGGACAACCAGAGGGAGAACAGGGTTAATAGCAACAGAAAGATTTATGCTAAAATCAAGCAAGCGGAACTGTTGTCTCTATTAGAATTCTGCAGTTTAGGGGAAAATCTTAGGGGACTTCTTCTGAGGTTTAAAAGAGGGAGTAGACTGTAATCATATTAAATGCAGGAGGCAGGGAAATTATTATTTGACTTTTGAGGTCCCTAGCAGCCCCAGTGCTCTATGAGTGCCCAGCTTCCTTTAAACTCAGAGCCTTGCTCACTGTTCTGGCAGTATTTAGAATGGAGACGTGCAACCCCCTCAAAGCCCTGACACACAAAGACACTTGTCTCTCGGCCCAGGCTTTCTCTCTTTAATTTCCTGCCACTTTTTCTATCTGCAAAGTAGCAGGAGATATTTAAGATTTAAGTCCCTCCATTTCCCCAGTCTTCTTTCTCACAGCAATTCAGCAAATCTCTCCCTCTCCAAAAGCAATCAAGTACTTCAAGGTGTCTACAGTTGGTCTTGGCTACCCTCTGCTTCCCACTGCTGCCCACAGCTTCCCCCCCATGCCCCCCCACCCCGCCGAAAGAAAGAAAAAGAAAGAAAGAAAGAAAGAAA
>NW_012104031.1:2996819-3002091 GCF_000951045.1 Mandrillus leucophaeus
AGAGAAAGAAAGAGAGAAAGAGAGAGAAAAAAGGTCCCGGAGGGAAGGACACTTAAGAACATTCCCGGGCTTGCAGAGTAAAGTTCAGGTTGGTGGTTAGGAGGTGAGCTGCAGACGCAGGCACAGTCCTCACTCTGTCCCTAGTTCTGCCCCTAGTGGCGTCAGTCAGTATGACTCCAGTCCTGGAAAACATCGGCCCTCCTCCCGCACGTTCCACTCCTTTTATCTGAACTGCTTCACAGAGGCAAATCTCACAGAGGCAAATCTCACAGAGGCAAATCTCACGGTGGCTTCGGGTTCGTAATCTGGGCTTCTCTCCCCGACCTGTGCTCCTCTTGTCCCCACAGAGTTCTCCATCAGCAGCTTCTGCACCGTGGTGGACGTCGTGAACTTCTCCAAGCTGCAGGTGCTGCGCCTGGACGGGAACGAGATCAAGCGCAGCGCCATGCCTGCCGACGCGCCCCTCTGCCTGCGCCTCGCCAGCCTCATCGAGATCTGAGCAGCCCTGGCACCGGGTACTGGGCAGACAGACAGCCCCCGTGGCATTTGGCTTGATGGTTTGGTTTGGCTTTTGCTGGAAGGTCCAGGATGGACCATCGGACGGAAGTCCACGGGCTCCCTCTGTAGTCTTCTTTCCTGTAGGTGGGGTTGCGGGGGGATCAGGGACAGGCAGCCTTCTGCTGAGGACATAGGCAGAAGCTCACTCTTTTCCAGGGACAGAAGTGATGGTAGATGGAAGGATCCCTGGATGTTCCGACCCCATAAATTTCACGACTCTAAAGTTCTTCCCAATGATCTGAGGTCATGGAACTTCAAAAGTGGAATGGGCAACAGTATATAACCATACTTTTCTAACAATTCCTGGCTGGCTGTGAGCAGCGCTTGACAGTTCTCCCTCTGTGCTGGGCTGGTCATGCAGTTACTCTGGGCTCCCATTTGTTGCTTCTCAAAATATACCTCTTGCCCAGCTGCCTCTTCTGAAATTCACTTCACCCACCCCACTTTCCTCCACAGATGCCTCTTCTGTGCCTTAAGCAGAGTCAGAGACCCCAAGGCATGTGAGCATCTGCCCAGCAACCTGTGGAGACAACCCACACTTTTGTCTGAGGGTGAAAGGACACCAGGAGTCACTTCTATACCTCCCTAACCTCAGCCCTGGAAAGCCACCAGATTGGAGGTCACCAGCATGATGATAATATTCATGACCTGATGTGGGAGGGGACAGCCAACCTCAGGCTTAGATTAATGTATAGGGCTATATTTTGGCAGCTGGGTAGCTCTTTGAAGGTGGATAAGACCAGAAGAGGAAAGGCCAGACTTTGCTTATCATCAGCATCTGCAATGGGGCAAACACACCTCAAATTGGCTGAGTTAAGAAAGCAGCCCCAGGAGTTCCACTCTTGCCCAGCACTTTCTGCATTCCAAACAGCACCCTACCTGGGTTTTTATCCACAAAGGTAGAGGCCGCATGGTTTTTAAAGCATGAGAAACATAGTTTGTCCTCTCCTTTTATCCAAGCAGGAAGATTCTATATCCTGATAGTAGAGACAGACTCCAGGCAGCCCTGGACTTGCTAGCCCAAAGAAGGAGGATGTGGTTAATCTATATTACCTGGTTTGTCCTAAGGCCATAGGTAAAGAGTACCAGCTCTGGCTGGGGTCCATGAAGCCCAGGCCAAGCAGCCAAATCTTGCCTGTGCTGGGCATAAAACCCTCCGCTTTCACATCTCTGAGCTATATCCCCATTAGTGAAGATGGCTTTTGCTTTAGAGTTTGGCTGGGGAGCACTTAGTTCTTCCCATTGCAAAAGGGAATGTTGCCTGGGGCTTAACCCACCTGCCCTTTTGGGCACTGTCGGGATGAAGCCATCTGGGCAGTCAGGGGCAAGGACTGGTGGAGGAGAGTTAGCCCAAGTCTGGGCTCTGCCCAGATGCCATCACATCCCTGATACTGTGTGTGCTTTGAATCACCTTCCCTGAGAAAGGAAGAGGGGATCTTTGGACTATGTTCTTGGCTCCAGACCTGGAATCCACAAAAGCCAAACCAGCTCATTTCAACAAAGGAGCTCTGATGCGAGGGGTAAGGCTGCCCCCTGCCCCCGGGCTCTTCAGAAAGCATCTGCATGTGAACACCATCATGCCTTTATAAAGGATCCTTTTTACAGGAAAAGCATGAGTGGTGGCTAACCTGACCAATAAAGTTATTTTATGATTGCATCTGCAAGAGTGGAGTCATTTAAAGTAGACTGCAGGAGGGTTACTTTAGGAGGACCTGGTGAGGTCGCAGGTCACATAGACCTTGGACTGATGAACCCTCTTTCTCATCTATTCTGTTCGGGCAGATGAAGCTAAGAGGAAAAAAAAAGAAAAAAAAAGTCACTTATATAAAAGCTCTACTTAACAAACTGTGTTCTGGAAGTTCTTCTTTAAGTCTAACTTCAATCCTCTCTACACATTCCCTTCCATATGGTCCCCAAGAGATACAGAATAACTGGGGGTTTTTTTGTTTTTTTTTTTTTTAACCCTTTCCACCATCCTCTCTTGCCAAGCCGGTAATTCTAGATCTGGCTAGTCCTGGCTAGTACTGGATACTGTTGTCTTAACTGCTCCTGCCCTCTAGTGGCAACTGTGCAGATCTGAGGGCAGCCAAACCTGCCAAAGCCCACTGGCCCTGGAAGAGGAAAACAAGCCTTTACCCTCTATTTGTTTTCTCATTCATCCTCTGTTCATATCTTGAAAGCCTTTAGGTGCCCGATGTTGTGATAGGTGCTTAGCAAATGTCGCGTAAGTTAGGAGGGCAGACTAGGCTTGTGCCTTCGGAACAATCCACTATTTTCTGATAGGGAAATAACAACTGATATTTATTGGGCACTAAAATCTGTACCAAGCATATTGCAAATGTCACAACTCCATCTTAAGCCAAAGTAAACTAATTTGACTATAATTCTCTGACGTGAGAGTTAGGCAGGAATGCTAGTGTGTGAAACTACCAGAAAGAAGTCATAGCTCTAACCACAGTCCTCTCTTCAAGGAGAACAGATGAGGCCCCTCTGCCTTGGATCTCCAGTAGAGGAAGATGCCATGTGGAGGAGACAGAGACATGGCACATAGGGCAGGAATTATCCAACTATAAGGAGGAATCCTCTGCCTCTCCGTTTTCGCTTCTTAGCAGCTCCCATGAGCATCCCAACCAAGACAGAGCAGGAAGAGGAATGGCAGCCAGCCCTGCTGCAAGGCCTCCCTTGTTTCTAAACCCAGTGCTTTGCAAGAAACAGAGTAGCAAGAATAGACAGTCCCTCAGGCTCAGTTGACTCTTTTTCTTTAGGCTGCCATTTGATCAGTCTTATTATGTGCTGAGGGCTTTACTTGTTTAGTATTCTTCGCCATTCTCTACCATGGATATTATTATTTTCACTATTTTACAGAGGAGGAAACTGGAAACAAAGATGCAGAGGTCACCCAGGAAGGACACATCAAGGCCAGGATCTGACCCCTGCCGTCTGTCTCCCCAGTCTGTCAGTTTTGCAATATTATTTCCACTGTGCTGTCCTGAGGATCCCTGTATTGTTGGATTATTAGGTGTATGCGGGAGGCTTATGGGTCACTGGCTGTCATAAATGGAGAAAGATCAACTTACTTTTTTTGGAGATGGACCCAAATCCATTCTGCTAGCATTCACAGTTCCTTTATGAATTTCCTATTCAAAATTCACTTTTCATCAGTAAATGTTTAGTGAGTGCCACTGAGCAGGAACTGGCGATACTGCAGACAACAAAAGCAAACAGCCCCTGCCCTTGGGGGCTTGTAGTCCAGTGCAGTGACAGTCCTTGAACAACAGCAACAAAAATCACACTGAGGATCATGCAGTTACAGACTGAGAAAGGGCTGTGACGATGAGCATAGGTCTGCATGAGGATTATCAAGGAGTCTGGCCTAGGTACTCTGAGATACACAGGGAGAGCACAGTAATCCAGACAAAGAGATGGAAGGGCCGGTCCAGGCAAAGATAGCAGCATGCATACACACCCTAATGCACAAGGAAGCTTCTGAGACACTAGACAGCGAAAATGGCTGCAGCACAGAGAGAAAGGGAGAGAATTTCAATTGATCACGCTGAAGCAGTAGGCAGGGGTCAACCACTTACTGCCTTTATTCTCTTATTTCAGACACAAGTACAAAGAAACTTAACTACCACCGCCTCAAAACCCATGTCCCAGGGCCGGCCCTACTAGCAGGCTCACAGTTCTGCCTTGTAGCCACTAGTGGGCAGCATCTCACCTCGCACCACCAGCCTTTTCCGAAACCTTTAAATTGCAGCCCACTTTTTCCCAACTTGCTTTTTTTTTGAGGAGTCTGGCTGTGTCCCCCAGGCTGGAGTGCAGTGCCACAATCTCGGCTCACTGCAACCTCCGCCTCCCGGGTTCAATCGATTCTCCTGCCTCAGCCTCTTGAGTAGCTGGGATTACAGGCGCGCGCAATCACGCCCGGCTAAGTTTTATATTTTTAGTAGAGTTGGGATTTCACAATATTGGTCAGACTGGTCTCGAACTCCTGACTTCGTGATCCGCCCGCCTCGGCCTCCTAAAGTGCTGGAACTACAGGCGTGATCCACCGCGCCTGGCCTTTTTTTAAAAAAAAACAAAAACAAAAGCAAAAACAAAAAAAAACAGCGTGTCACTCTCGCCCAGGCTGGAGGGCAGCGGCACGATCTCAGATCACTGCAATCTCCACCTCCTGGGTTCAAACAATCCTCCTGCTTCAGTCTCCCAAGTAGCTGGAACTGCAGGCATGCACCACCACGCCTAACTTTTGACTTTTTTGTAGAGATGGGGTTTCATCATGTTGCCCAAGCTGGTCTCCAACTCCCCGATGTAAGCGATCCTCCCGCCTAGACCACATGCCTAGGCTTACAAAGCCTTTGTAAAGGATTACAAAGGAAACCAATTACATTGAAGTACAGTTACCAAAATACAAAACATATACATTTTTGATATAATAATATATACGTTTCTTTATTAATTCGATAAATAACAAGATCTAGCAACAGGTATAATTAATTATAGTCATTTCAAAGTATTGATGCATGTAAATGGCATATCAAACTATTTTAACAACTGTAATGTGATATAAAAACATCTTGGCCAGGCACGGTGGCTGGCCAGGCACGGTGGCTCACTCCTGTAATCCCAGTATTTTGGGAGGCCTAGGCGGGCGGATCACGAGGTCAGGAGATCAAGACCATCCTGGCTAACACGGTGAAACCCCGTCTCTACA
>NW_012104031.1:3002631-3023418 GCF_000951045.1 Mandrillus leucophaeus
AAAAAAAAAAAAAAAAAAAAAAAAAAAAAAAAATTGTGATTTCAGCTGGTGACAAAGACTCAGGTACTGCTAATAATACTATGGTTTGTTACTTTCATAATTGAAGGGAATGCTACATTTCTGTTAGATGTATGAAAAACAAAGATAGGGCTTCTCATTTCTCTCTAAGTCAAGCCAAGGAAAGACAGGCAGAAACATGGATCGTAGAGGGAAGGCAAGAAAAATAGGCAAATCATCGTCTTTTCTCTCTATGAACGTAGCTCAATCACTCAACGAATTTTTACTGAATGCAAACCTTGAGCTAGATAATGTGTCGGTAGTTGCTGCATTTAGTATATGAAAGATGAATATGAAGTTCTCAAGGTCCTTGCCATGGCATTTGATAGAAATAATAATAAATAACATTCGTTTTGCGTTAACCACTTAAGAAAACACCTAGTTCATTCAAGAACCCATGAGGTAGTTTGCTATAAGTACCAATTAAGGCATAGGGACAAAATGTTCATTTTTTTTTCCCAAGGGTGGGGAATGATGAGGGGCGGGGTAGCCAGGAACGCTGCAGAACAGCCCCAAGCTCCCTCTCACTGGGGACCTGCAAGGCACTTCTTTGTTTGTTAGCTTTGTTTGCTAGCTCAGCCATTTATTCCACTAAGCACTCAGATGCAGGGTCCACAGTTGACATATATTATCAGGAGACACAGTATCCTGTGTAGACCTCAAACTCTCCCAGAAATTATTCTGCCTCAGACAGACAGATGGGAGCCAGTAGACATGACTCCTGTTGCCAGCTGAGCCTCTGGGTACCTAGGCTACCAAGTTGTGCCCAGACGGAGCAAACACATTGCTCAATCTTGTGGCAGCCCAAGTTTCCAGAGCAGGAAACTTTTCTGGAAACTAGGCCATGCCCATATGTGCTGCTAGAAGAAATGGCACAATAAATTGGACCTAATCCTTGCCTGGACCGTGTGGTCCAGGGAGCAGATGAAGGAGGAAATGAGTCCAGAAAGACTGGAATGGACAAAAGGACCAAGCAGACCCTGCCCAACCATGACGGTCTCCAACGGAAACTGCAAACACTAAAGATAAATGAGTTGTTTCCATTTATGTGTCCAGATTGTGAGCTACACGTAGGGTAGAAAGAACAAAATTACATTTGACCCAGTTTAAGAAATAAAAACAGGAAATGGGTCAGAGTTCCAAGAGGCAATAAGAAGACCTACCTACATAAGCAAGAACATTGGAAATCAGAGGGGTCAGTCTTGAACCTTCTTACAACCCACCAGAAACAGAGAATCAGCAGCTTTGTCCTTGTATTCTACCCCAATAATCCCCACATTTTCTCCACAGGTGTTCATCAGAGCCATGAGTCTTGGCCAAATAGGACTCTAGAGGCAGGCAGGGACAACAACAGAAGCATGCCATCGGTGCCAGGCTTAGCTGGCAGTCCCAGAGGTAGATCTGAGTCAGATACCAAGACCAACAATGGCAGTTTGCACAAGATGGTGTGGGGAAAGCTATTCCAAGGAAGGAGCCAGAAAACTCAAGTCCCAAAGAAGAAACAGATATATTCAATCAAGTTATATACAGAGTCAAGGTGTCAGGGGCATAAGCAGTTCCAAGCCCTGTAGCAAGGGTAAGCCAGGAGCAGAGGGGATGTCCTTATGGCAGCAGGGGAGTGGACCCAGGATAGTCTTGATGGCTTTGGCCCAGTGCAAGTGTCAGGTGCTGTTTCCTGGCCCGTCCTCCCCTAAGGGGACTCTCAGCCCATAGGCACCTTAAAATTATGAAAAGCATTTCTCATTGGCCTCACTTACCGTGTTTTCTGAGCCAAAAATTATGACACATTTTAATAAATACCTATGTTTTCATAGAACCATAAAATCTTTTTTTTTTTTTTTTTTTTTTTTTGAGATAGAGTCATGTTCTGTCGCCCAGGCTGGAGTGCAGTGGCGCGATCTCAGCTCACTGCAAGCTCCTACTCCCGGGTTCACACCATTCTCCTGACTTAGCCTCCCGCGTAGCTGGGACTACAGGCGCCCAACACCATGTCCAGCTAATTTTTTGTTTTAGTGTTTTTAGTAAAGACAGAGTTTCACCTTGTTAGCCAGGACGGTCTCGATCTCCTGACCTCATGATCTGCCCGCCTTGGCCCCCTAAAGTGCTGGGATTACAGGCGTGAGCCATCGCGCCTCATCGCGCCCAGCCAAAACAGAATATTTTTAAACATTCATGTCCTAGAAGTCCAAGACATAATCATCAAGGACCATTTGGGGCCAGACCACCAACTAGAGGCGGAGTTGTGTCAGTCCCAGTTCTTAGTTTGCAAACAACAGAAACTGAAGTTAGCTGATTTAAACAGAACGAGAATTCATTTGTTTGTTCGTTTAAAGGGAGATGGCCTATCAGGTAGTTCTGGGAGGGCTCTAGACCAACCTTGAGGGCATGCAACCAGAAACAACACCCAAGGACCCAAGTTCATGCCCATAAAGACCCCCCACCCCACGCCGGCACAGACGTGGGAGCTCCATTTATGAGAACCACTGCTGTTCCTGCCTATGGAATCTGGAGACCACTGCCATCACTGCCCTACCCTCACCAGAGTGGGTTCCACAGGGCCTTTGCTTTATCATGTAATTAACTTTCAATTCCAAGTCAAATTGGCAGAACCAAGTCAGGCGCTAGTGCCCTACCAGCAAGTGAGACTGGGAGGTGAGTATCTGGCAATCTCATATTTAATAATAGGAGTCAGGCTCTGTCTCACATAGTGGGGAACTTCTCAAAATAAATAAAGGGCTCAGATGCCAAAGAGCCAAAAAATAGATTTTCCTTTCAAGAAATCTGTAGAAGGGGTCTGTGAGGTGTATTCATCTTTTTTTCTTTTTTTCCCCTTGATACAGATTATTGCTCTGTTACCCAGTCTAGAGTGCAGTGGTGCAATCACGGCTCACTGCAGCTTTGACTTCCAGACTCAGCAATCCTTCCACCTCAGCCTCCCAAGTAGCTAGGACCACGAGTGCCCACCACCATGACCGGCTAATTTGGTTTAATTTTTGTAGAGACAGGGTCTTGCTACGTTGCCCAGGCTGGTCTTAAGCTCTTGAGCTCAAGCCATCTTCCTGCCTCAGCCCTTTGAAGTGCTGGGATTACAGATGTGAACCACCGTGCCTGGTCTTGCATTCATCCATATACCAGCCACCAAGACAACTCTGTGGAACTGGGTAAGAGAGACACCAACAGGGGTATAGAAAGTCCTTATATAAATTAGGACTGTCACATACAAACACCTCCTTCTTCTTAATCCAGAAACATTTCATCCTGGTGAAAGCTAACACTGCTTTGAATCTGGCTTCAGATCCACATTACCCATGTCTATTTGTTCCCTAGGGCTGCCATAACTAAGTACCCACAACCTGAGTGGCTTAAAACCATTTTTAAGATGTATTTATTTTCTCACAGTTCCAGAGGCCAGAAGTCCCAAGTCAAGGGTTTGCAGAGCCATGCTTCTTCCAAAGGCTCTAGGACTCCTTCCTTGCCTCGTTCAGCTTCCGGTGGCTCCTGATGTGCCTTGGCTTGTCTTCACCTGCCTGCGTCCTCACATGGCCACCTTCTCCCTGTCTCTCTATGTCTTCTGCTTCTTATAGATACACCAGTCATAGCCAGACACGGTGGCTCACACCTGTAATCCCAGCACTTTGGGAGGCCCAGCCAGGCAGATCACCTGAGGTCAGGAGTTCGAGACCAGCCTGGCCAACATGGTGAAACCCCATCTCTACTAAAAATGCAAAATTAGCCAGCTGTCGTGTCAGGTGCCTGTAATCCCAGTTACTCGGGAGGCTGAGGCAGGAGAACCGCTTGAACCCAGGAGATGGAGGTAGCAGTGAGCTGAGATTGTGCCATTGTACTCCAGCCTGGGCAACAAGAGTGAAACTCCATCTCAAAAAAAAAAAAAAAAAGACACCACTCATCAAATTTCAGGCCCACCCTAATTCATTAGGATCTCATCTTTTAAATTATTTTTATTTTTAATTATTACAGACACATAATATTTGTACATATTTATCTTATGATCTCAACTTGACCCTTAATTAATTAAAACTGCAAAGACCTTGTTTCCAAATAAGTCATATTGTAAGGTTCTGGGTGGATATGGATCCTGGGGGAACACGATTCAACATACTGTACCATCTAACAGGGACTTCCATAAGGCAGACAAAAGAGCTTCATCTAGGATGTCAGACAGATGTTTCCAGGGCCTTGGGAATGGAATACCAGCCAAGCACTAAGGCCCAGGTACCTGAGACCCAGACCTTGGTGTATGATACCCTGACAACAGCAAAAACAGCCCAAGGAAGGCATCGTCTATTCACCAAACTAAACAACAGAGAAAAAGAAAAGGGTTGGTGTATACAGGTGACAACTCACATTTATTTTTTCTTTTCTTTTCTTTTGTTTTCTTTTCTTTTCTAATAGAGATGGGGTCCTTCCATGCTGACCAGGCTGGTCTCGAACTCCTGGCCTCAAACCATCCTCCCATCTTGACCTCCCAAGATGTTGGGATTACAGTTGTGAGCCACCGTGCCCAGCTCACATTTATCCTTGAGTCTGTATCGTTCCTTACTTTGTTAATTATGAAACATTTAAAAGCCTACAATGGGCCGGGCACTGTGGCTCATGCTGTAATCCCAGCACTGTGGGAGGCTGAGGCGGGCAGATCATGAGGTCAGGAGTTCGAGACCAGCCTGTCCAACATGATGAAACCCCATCTCTGCTAAAAATACAAAAATTAGCCAGGTGTGGTGGAGCATGCCTGTAGTCCCAGCTACTCAGGAGGCTGAGACAGGAGAATCGCTTGAACCTCGGAGGCGAAGGTTGCAGTGAGCCAAGATCATGCCACTGCACTCCAGCCTGGGTGACAGAGTGAGACTCTGTCTCAAGAGAAAAAAAAGGAAAGGAGCAGAGTCTGCTGGCCCAGCACTGGGAATCCGGAGCTGGGAGCTGCCTGCTGAGCATGCAGCAACAGAACTGGTCCTTTTGCCGACCCAGTCTAACACCCTCCACCAAGGAGGTGTGCTGTGGGAAAAGATGAGCTCCTTGCACCGTTTTCTTGTTTTGTTTTGTTTTGTTTTGTTTTTGAGACAAGGTCTCACTCTCTTGCCCAGGCTGGAGTGCAGTAGCACAATCACGGCTCACTGCAGCCCAGCTAGTTTAAAAATTTTTTTGTACAGACAAGTTTTCCCTATGTTGCCCAAGCTGGTCTCGAACTCCTAGGGCTCAAGCAATCTTCTCACTTTAGCCTCCCAAAGTTCTGGAATTAAAGACATGTGCCACTGAACCTGGCTACCTTGCATCTTTTCTTGGTGACCTGGCCTAAGGAGCAAATGCCGAGATTAGAGGGCTACACTAGCACTCTTCTTCCTCTTGTAGAAGGGGGAAGAGAGATGGCCCTTTTATCCCAGGGTGGGAGAGGCAGGGACAACAGCACCCCCAAAGTCCCATCCAGGGTCCACCCCAGAGTAGCAGCTGCAGCTACAATGGCTGCATTGGCATTTGTGAAGAGCGGCAGTGGCAGGTGCAGGCGGGAAAGCATCAGGAACAGGCACTGCGTGACTGCAGGTGAAGGGCAGCATCAAGGGTGAGGAGGAGAGCAGGCCACAGTGAATGCACTATCATCCCAAGCCTAGGACTCAACGCATCGGGCCATGGCTCATGAACACTGAAGGCAGCAGCAAGGATGGTTTGTAACACTGAAACGACAGAAAGGGAGAGGTAAGGGGCCAGCACTTGTGCTGGTTGGGGTGAGGTACATCCGCTGATTGGCTCTACTGTCACATCGCCAGATGATCCTTTCATTGCAGGACAGAACTGAATAGGTTGAGGAACCATTGTTAGAAACCACAGTAGTGCCACACATCAATGTTTCATGTGTTAGTTGAGCAACCTGGTTAGACTGTAAATTCTTTAAAGGTAGGGATCATATCATATGATTCCTGCTAATACTCCCCAACAGTTAACACACAGCTGCATTCATAAGCTTTTAATGACACCTGTGGAATCATATTATTTGGGGACCAATGAAAAGAGTGGCATGAAATGGATTTTACAGCCCATTACACACCCACCCCTACCACACACATTTTTTTTTTTTTTATGTTTTTGAGATGGAGTCTCACTCTGTCACCCAGGCTGGAGTGCAGTGGCGCAATACCTGCTCGCTGCAAGCTCCGTCTCCTGGGTTCACGCCATTCTCCTGCCTCAGCCTCCCAAGTAGCTGGGACTACCGGTGCCCACCACCACGCCCAGCTAATTTTTTGTATTTTTAGTAGAAACAGGGTTTCACCATGTTAGCCAGGATGGTCTCGATCTCCTGACCTCTTGATCTGCCCGCCTCAGCCTCCCAGAGTGCTTGGATTACAGGCGTGAGCCACCGCGCCCGGCGCCACGCCACACCTTTTTTTTTTTAACCCAGAAAATATAAAGTGCTTTCACTTCTATGACATTTCTTTCCCTGACACATCTATGCAGGAAGGAGACAGGTATGAGACACCCTACTTTACAGACAGGGTAACTGGGACCCAGCAAGCTTCATTGACTTGTCTCCCTAAAGGCCCAGACTCAAGACGGAACCCCAGTCTTACTGGCTCCCCACTGAACTGTATCCCGTCTCTCTGTGTTCCTTACCCTCCTCCCTGACCCCGCCGTCAGGCGTCACTGAAATGCCCCAGACGCATCACTGCTTTTGTTCTTAACAATGTGAAACATCAACCAAGCCCAGCAGGTGATAGAACTGGACAGCAGCCAGGGGTCTGTAAGCACTGAACAGCCAGTCTCCATGTTCACTGAAGAGAATGTAGGTATCAGCATGTGGTATGTTTCTGGCAGGCAAGAGAATGCAGAAGGGGTGAGTCTCCAGGTGACAAGAAAAGACTTCAGGAAAGAGATTTGGGGAAAACATACAAGCCCATCTTAGTGTTAATGCGCATATATGGAGAGAACATTTATGGAATGCTCTACCTAACAAAAGGAGAAAGTTAAATCCTATTAAAAAGGGAGTTGTAAGTCCTTGCGTGCTGCTGTTCTAAAATTTTTTGAGAGGTGGAAATTTGAAGAAAAGACCTTGAAGAAAATGGAAATTCAGTCTTGCCAAGACATTTCTCCCTTAGCAAAAATCTAGGAGCTAAACGCAGGACCCATCCCAGGGCCTTGAAACCACATACCACGTTGTATTCTGAGTCTCAAATTACTTTACTAATAGGACTTTAATTGTCCTTAGGATCTAGTGCTATCCCCAGCACCTAAATCAAGAATGGTGAGCTGAGGTAAAATATGAGAAAGAAATGCTCATTCATTTGTTATTAATACCTAAAATAATATCAGCATTTATTAGGCAATTATGTGCCAGGCATTTTGTCACAATAATGCTAGGAGATAGTGCCATTATTATCATTAGTATTTTTCATAGGAGAAAACTGAGACTCGGAGAGGTTAAGTAACTGCTCAAACTAACACAGCCAGAAAGTGGCAGAGGCTAGGGTCGATTCATGGTCACCTGTCTCTTGAGTCTAAATCTCGCTGCTACTGTGCCGAATTCTTTGAGTTTGTAGGTGTGTGTGTGCTTCTGCGTCCTGGGGCAAGGGAACAACATCATTCAAGATTCGTTAAACGAAGTTTACAATGTACGTGCTGGGGAACTGCATGCTGTCTTAGAGGCTGAGGCTGGCGCCCGTGGCCAAGGTACAATGGAGGGGGTGGTTAATCTGGTTTTAGAGGATGGCCGATTGGCGATGGCAGACAGAGATCAAGTAACTGGGCCCACAGGAGGGCGCGAGCACGCAGAGGCACGAGAAGAAAATGAAGAGGGCCTGAGCCCGAACTTGGGGAAATCAATGCCCAAAGCCTGAGGGACTCTGGAGGGAGGACGGGAAAGGGCCAGAGGTTCACCCCCGAACTTCCAGATTGCTCAAGAAGCGCCGGGCGGGGCCCTGCAGTCGCTCAAGCTGCGAGGAGGACCTGAGAAGCGGGGACGCCTTCGAGGTTTTAGGGACCTGAGCTCCGGCGGCAGGTGGCGAGAAGGCCCAAGCCCAGCGGTCGCCACGCCTCGCCTCTTCCCCGCCTCCCCCTTCTCTGAAAGGCCCCATTCTCTACCGCCGCCGGGGGAGCAACTGCGCTGGGAAGCCACCTAGCGCCCAGCCCCACCTTTCTTTTTTTCTTTCTTTTCTTTTTTTTTTTTTTTTCTTAATACTTTTCGGCCAAACACCGCGTCAGGCAGGGCTTGGATTGGCCCGCGCCGCCCCCGAGCCAGCCAATCAGCAGCTTGTTGCCAAGGTGGGGATTCGCCAGAGCGGGCGGAGGCTGCTGCGCGCCCGCTGTTGCCCAGCGAAGAAAGCAGACTTGTGAGGGCGTTTGGTGGCGCTTTCAGGTCCCAGCCAGCTGCTCGTGGGAATTGAGGGACGTGGGTGGGTGGCTGGGGGGTGAGAGGCCGAGGGCCCATATCCGGGAGGGAGGGAGCCAGTCACCTGCTTGCCTTCGCACGCCCAGCCGGCGCTGTCTCCCTCCTCCCCGAAGCTTCCTTGCCGGGCAGGTTTAACTCCAGGCAGCCGGTGTGGGATCGCCATGGCCGAAGCGGTCCCGGGTTGAAAGGCATTGCCGTTGTCCCCTTACCCTCACCACCAAGCATATTGAGGAAGAGGGACCTGCGAACGTGAGAAGGTGCAAAAAACACCCAACTAACTTCTGAGGCAGACCAGACTATGACCTGAAGACAGTGCTGTCTTGCAGTGTGTGCCCCAAAAGGGACCAGCTGACCTCGCAGGCCCGGAGGGGCTAATGAGAGAGTGAAAAGGGCCCCGGGAAGCCGAAGACGTAAATCACACACCTTCTCCCCGTGTAACAATAATGCCCAAACCGCCACAAAGCAAGGGTCTGGACGGTAGGGTCTCACTTTTCCAACCATAACCCAGTTACACAAGGGAGAAAGGGAGGAGGCAAGGCTACCCCTCACACATTCTCCTTTGGCCTCATACTCAATTCCCCAATCCTGTTTCTCTCAGTTTCCATTGTGTAACCTAGATAAATGCCTCCTGTTCTAGTAATGGCCATAATAATATTTGATCACATTTATTGTGTACTTTCTAAGAGCTGGGTACCCTTCTGAGCACCTCACAAAAATCAATCCTCCCAACAATACCAACTAGGAACTACTTTTATCCGATCTTAAGGTTGAAAAAACAAGCAGTGAGAAATTAGGTAACTTGCCTCTTGTCACAGAGCTAGCTGTACCTAGGTAGTCTGTTTCCACCTGGGAAACCCGTCTGACTTTGCTTTAGAAGATGTGGACTTTCCTGCTATATTGCCAAAGGAAAAGGCTAGGATGGTTGCCTTTTTGAAACACCACATGCCCCCCACCCAAGAGCAGGACTTTCAGTTAAGGTCCTTAGGACTCGCAAGACTTCTCCAGACTCCCAAGAGATTCCCCGTGTGGCTTCACCACTCAAAATGAACACAGATAAAATGCTGAATTTTATAGATGACTTTCACCACTATGCAAAAAAAAATGGAGCCAGAGAAAATCCTCCCATCTGTGCAGTGCTGATCCCCTGGACCAGCCTGGAGCATGCCTCAGAGCCAGGAGAAAGGTGAAGTATTCATCCCCCAAACTTCACAGCTTTGTTATATGTTTTCAAAATGGATCTCGCTTAGGACAGACACCAACTTTGAAGTTGGGGAATGGTGTTAAGGGTACAGGAAGAAGAGGCTGAGAACCTGCCCCCAGCTGGTGTTGGGAAAGGCTATTTTCAGGGCGCTGCTTGGGTCGGGAGGGCAGTCCGCTGTTTCACTTCCCATTCCCCCATGCTCTTACTCTCTGAGCCCTGCCTCTGGTTCAGTCTCCCCTACTCCCATCCTCCACCCCACCCTGCACCCTGCACCCGTTTCCCAGCTCCTGGGGCACACCATCTGCTTGTCCTCCCCCTTCCCAAGGGACTTAGCTCATAGAATAGAGACCTTTAAATAATGAAACGCCCCAAAGCCTCCCCACACTGATCCCCAGCCCCTGGCTGGGGTGTTTATTCAAAGACCAGGAGCTGGGCTGGAGGTCTGCCAACCCCACCGCCTCTATTCAGTTCCTTTCTTTTCCTGCTCAGCTGCCGGGCGGTGGCTAATGGGTCTTTTCTCTGGCTTTGGCCCCTCCGCCTGCCAGGCCTGGTGCACAGAAAAAAGCAAACAAAAAGAACAGAACTGTAAGGAGGAAGCAGGACTTTGGATGTCAGCTCTTCCAGGCTAGGGGTGGGGAGGGAGGAGGACACCAGATCCACCTCACACTGGGAAAGGGACAGGGACGAGGGTGGAGAGAGAGGACCCAGAGGCTTGGCCTGCTCCTCATCCCAATGCAGGAGCCAGAGCATCTCCCTCTGACTCTGGGGAGCTGTGTGACCAAAGGAGGAGGGGGTGTCACTTGAGTGGTTTGGGGCTTGGGCAGCATCCTCATGCAAATTAACCTGGTGAGTCACTGAAAGTTTGGTCCAGACACAAAGAAGCTGCTTCTCTCACCCGCAGCCTCCCTCCACTACAGCAGCCCCCCTCCCCAGCCAACCAAACAAAAGGCCCAAGCCCAGCGGTGCGTGAAGGAGTGAATGGGCGAGACCTTCCCTGGTGACGTCCCACCAGACAGATGGCAACAGTTGCCCCACACCAGTTGCAAGCCTCCTTTCATCCTTCTCCCAAGTCATAAAGGAGAGAGACCCCAGTCCCTCTAGAGCCCATCAGCATCTCAGGGCCAACCCGAAGGCAGGGTGGGGGCTAGAGGGTGGGTTGCCAGGGAGCGGGAGGTGAGAGGGGAACTGATGCTGCGTGTTTGGCTGGAAAACAAAAGTGTGTTGAAAGCACGGGCACTGCGGCCAGCCTGCCCATCTGTCCTCCTTTGGGGAAGCTCTGCCCCCACTCTCCTCCTCAGCTTCTGGCCGGCTCTGCACAGAGCCGGGGCCCCTGGGAAGGAAGACTTCAGTTTGGGGCAGCAGCACTAAGCCGCAGTAATTTGGGACTTTGTACTTTGAGGCTTTCATCAGGCAAACATCCCTGACCGGCATTGTTTCGCCTCTTCAGAAATGGGCCTAAGTGGAAAATCCAAGGCCTCTGGGACAGGTGGGGAATAGTGGGATCTGGGTGCTCTGCAGTTTAATGATAAAGTTTGAGTTGTTCCAGAATGGGATTCTATTAAAATCATCCACACATTCCCGCAAACATTAAGAAGCTAGGAGTGGGCCAGGAGTCAGAAAACTCAGCTTCCAGTCTCAGCTCACCGTCTGCGTGTTGTGTAACTCTGGGCAAGGCATCTGGGTTTTCCGAATTCTAGTTTCCTCTCTGTAAACTGAGGAGTTAAGAACCCCCACTGCCCTACCTCCTAGTGTGGTAGAGAGCAAGCTGATGCCCAATCCAGTGCCTGGTAAACAGGAGAAGCTGCGCAAGGCTCTCAAGTTCCCCACAGCCACATCTCCCAGGAAGTGGGGTGGGCATGGCACTTTAAACGTAGTTCAGAGTACTTCACATCTATTATTTCATGAGGCAACTGAGAATAGAAAGGTCTAAGGCTGTGCAGAGATCTTTTTTTAGAGAGTAGGGGTGGAGGCTGAGCTAAGGCTAGTGCCCTCCCTGCAACCTCCTGAATCTCAGATTTTTGTCTCCCTTCTCCCTCTGCCTTCCATCAATCTAGCCTGACTTGGGAGGATTTAAGGGGAACTCTGGGCTAAGGTGCTAAGAGTTTATTTATTGAGGTCAATACATTCAGAATAAAAGGGAGTCATCCCTATGTCTTAATCAAAGGTTTAGTAAAGTTATGATTCTGAGGCCATAGGCATGCTTTCTTCTAGGCTAAATGCTGCTGCTGTTCTTTCTGCAGAGGGCTAAGCTGGTGATGCTGGTGTCAGGGGAGGATAGGAAGCATGGGGGAGCAAAGTGGCTACCCAGAGAACACAGGGAACAGCACTTGACCCTCTCCTAACTGGCCTCATGCCCTGCTCTTCTGCCCACCCACCTGACCTCCTGTTGTTTGTGTTGGCCAAAGTGCCAGTGCCCAGAAGTGGTTGGAATGTCTTCTCCTGGGCATAAATAAGGTAGTAAAGACATGCTAGCTGCAAAGGCATTTCGCGAAACATCTGTCTTTCCCAATCCTTGCTCAAGCTAACCTCACCCATCTCTGATCATTTCCACTTGTGTACCTAACATCCGAGCACTGATGTAGGTCATTCTATGTAATTCCATTAGTTTGCATTCAATCCCATGTAGTTAGTGTTTTAGGTACTTTGATATATAATTTTCCTGTCACCTCCTTTGGACTGGCAACACTGCAGACCAATCCCTGTTCTTTCTCCTCTGCTCTCCTCTCTCCCTGTGCTTCTCGAAGGGTCCTGTCTCTGCCCATAAGAGGGCACTTACTGCAGGACACTCATTACTTGCCTGCCAGACTGATGGCTGAAACCTCAAAACCATAAAAAATGGGTTTCAAGCTGCCAGTTGCAGCTGGCCCCATGCTAGACCCAGATAACAACCTCTGGACTCCAAGGCCAGCATGGATCCACATCAATCCTTCACATTCAAATAACACCATAATCTCGACAAGTGCTTTTACATCCTGTCCCACCCTCCTGGATATCTTTGAATCTCATCCTAGGAAACAATCAGTGCTCCATTTTCTTTCCCCTGGGGAGGTGTCACAGGAGAAGCCTATTGGTCAAGCAGTAATTATGACAGCGATTATTTTCCTTTTGTGAAAACAAGAGAAGCCACTGAGACCTAAGCCTCCACCCTGAGCAGGCTCCAGTAAGAAAGGAAGTGGGTCACAATGGATACAAGGAGTTCCTGTGTTTTGTACCAGGGCTGGGAAGTCAGCAGCTGAAATTCCTGATTAGGATGACGCAACCCATCTAGCTGGCCAGTCTGTATTGAACTGGGATTTCTTCAATTGGAGCGAGGCAAAGGTAAAAGAGAGGCTTCCCTAAAAAGTCTAGACTATCTGGTCTCCTCAGTCCCTCTGGCTTCAGCTTCATTCCCAGGTACTGTGTTAGATGCAGATGCTGTGTGAATGTTGGGCAACATCAGAGGTGATCTCTAGGACCTTATATTTTAGTTGAAATATGACATATGCACAAAAAAGAAACCCATGGAATACACACAGTGGGAGGGAGCAGTGGCTTCTTGCTATAAGAACTCAGCAGGTTTTTAAAACATCACTTAACATTAGGATGAATGGCAATGATTTCACAGGGGAGAGGTGATCTGAGCTTGGTCATAAGAGATGTGTAAGATTGGGATGCCAGACTGCTCATCTTATGTAGGCTATCTGCAAAGTGAACTGTGGCTTTGTGCAAAAGTTTCTGGATTCCAGAAGACAAGAGAACTAAGTGTGACAAGAAGAAATAGAAGAAACCCTGGGGTTTTTGCTGTAATTTTTATTGTTTATTCAGTCAGTCTTGGATTCAAGCCTGACTGCCAGTTACAAGCACTGTGCCCATAGGTAATTTGCTTAACCTTCTGAGCCTGTTTCTTCATCTATAGTCTAAAGGTAATAATGTCAACACTATGAAACTGCTCTGAGGAGGCCAGGCGTGGTGGCTCAAGCTTGTAATCCCAGCACTTTGGGAGGCCAAGGCAGGTGGATAGCATGAACTCAGGAGTTTAAGACCAGCCTGGGCAACATGATAAAATCCTGTCTCTATAAAGAATACAAAGATTAGCTGGGTGTGGTGGTGCATGCCTATAGTCCCAGCTACTCCGGAGGCTGAGGCAAGAGAATTGCTTGAACCCGGGAAGTTGAGGCTGCAGTGAGTCAAGATCATGCCATTGTATGCCAGCCTGGGTGACAGAGTGAGACCTTGTCAGGGAAAGAGAAAAGAGGAGGGGAGAGAAGGGGAGAGGAGGGGAGGGGAGAGGAGGGGAGGAGGTGAGAGGAGAGAAGAGGAGAGGAGAGGAGGGGAAGGGAGTGCAGGAGAAGGGAGGGGAGGGAACTGGAGGGGAGGAGACGAGGGAGGGAAGAAGAGAGGGAGGGAAGGAAAGAAGGGAAGGATCACACATACACAGACGAGTGTATCATTTCAACTGGACTGGAAAGACTGGAACCAAAAATACTGTCTTGCCTTCTTGGGAAGAGTGTCCAGGGGGAAACCCATGACAGTGTCTCTGCACCAAGCTGGCTGGATTTGGGGACCTCGGTGAAGATGGAGAATGTGTAGCTGTTTCAGGTCTCAGGTGAGGAAATGGAGGCTTTGCCAAGATCTTGCCGTCCCCTCCTGGCCTTTGCCTGGGGAGGCAGTGCCGTCCATTTCATGGCAGGTAGACAGCGGAGGTAGACCCAGTACTACCTGGGCTTCTCATGTAGGGATTAGAGTCCAGGGTGGCCCAAGGTCCTTGGGGTGACTGACACTTTAGGCCCTGACCCTACCCTTTTCCCCCTGGAAAGAATGGAGGTTGGGAGCTTATGAAATGACCTCCTCCAGCCTGACCCGACAGAAGTGTCTGCCCTGCTCAGGAGGCCTTCTTCCTCCCTGGTCCCCTAACTGTTTACATGCTCTCAGAAAGGCAGGTGTCAGGAGGCAGCTGCTGCTTGTGGTTAACTCCCCCTAGATACAGGAGCACCAGCCTTCCCCACACCCACTGCCATTGGCTAACAGGAAGCCAAAACAGACTCCCTCTCTCCGCCCTCTGCCACCCCAGCCAGTAAATAGAGAGTACAGGAAACACCTGGAGGAGCAGGCAGCTGGCAAGGGAACAGTCTGCCCACGAAGAAAGGGTTTGCAAGGGAGTAGCTAGGCTGGGGAGGAGCTGGGGGAGGGGGGTTAGGCGCTTAATTGCACTTCTCACAGCACCCACCAGCTGCTGGGAACTAACAGCTGAGTTGCTGAAATGATCCATCCCCCTCTCAGTCCCCCACTAACACATACACAGTAAAGGGATCATCCCTCTCTAGCACCAGCTTGCCTTGAGCAAGGACAAGAGCAATCATACAAGACAGACTCTTCAGAAGGCTTTGCCTCCTCACCCTCAGCCAGAGCTTCTGAACCTCTGTGGACCATGTAAAAGTAAATCTGTGGTCCAGGCATGAAGACTGAATCATCAGTCTTCATCAGCCCACGTGATGTGAAAGCCCATGTAATGTGAAAGCTCATTCCAAAGATAAGTCTCCAGTGTTTTCCAAACTTACCTAGATCTCCATCTGTGTCTGCCTCGTTACTGCTTATGATTTCAGGTTGTTGAGGTTCAGGGTGGAACTGACCTCACCAAGATCGAATGAAGCCCTGCCATCAGCATCCACCCAAGAACGTGCTCACTAGTGTGTAGACCTTGGGCCGGGAACCATGTATGCAGGCTGGCTTAACTTACAGAGCTCCTTCACTCCCTCTTAGGAGATTCCCAAATAGAGCACTTTTCCTTTTAGGTTTAGAGTGGGAGGATGGAGGGGTGGTGAGGAGGGAACACTTGCCCCATGGCTACCTGAGGACCATACTGTAGTTTGTTCAACCCGTATGTTTCATCCAGTAGTCAGTGTACTTAGGCCTGCTCTGTGCAGAGTGGTAGACAAGCACATAGAGGTGAAAAAGGAAATAGAAAACAGTGGTTCCTGCCATGGAGGTGTGAGTGACGACAGTTGGAGAGGGGAGAAGGGCTTGCAGAGCCATCAGACATCAACTCAAAGCAATGTGCTGCCGGCCCGGTGGCTCACGCCTGTAATCCCAGCACTTTGGGAGGCCGAGGCCACCAGATCACTTGAGGTCAGGAGTTTGAGACCAACCTGGCCATCGTGTGGAAGCCCTGTCTCTACTAAAAATACAAAGTTAGCCTGGTGTGGTGGCACGTGCCTGTAATCCCTGCTACTTGGGAGGCTGAGGCAGGAGAATGGCTTGAACCTGGGAGGTAGAGGTTGCAGTGAGCCGAGATCACACCACTGCACTCCAGCCTGGGTGAAGGAGTGAGATTCCATCACACACACACAAAGCAATGTGCTGTGTTTGCCATAAAAAGTGTGAACAGTAGTAAACTATGTGTGTACATCCTTAAGGGGTTCTGAAGTAAGAAATATGTCATAAAGATGTGAGCCATTTTAAACCATATGCATGAATGCTGGAAATCCCTGAGGTAAGAACGTATATAGAGGACAAGTGGAATTATTCAGGGAAGGCATCCTGAAGAGGCAGTGGTAAAGGAAAACAGCATCGATGCTGGAGACAGGCGCACGTAGGTTTTAAACCCATTTCCACCACTTCCCTCTTCTAGTTACTGGTGTCTTGCTTTCTTCATCTGTGAATCTGAGGTCATAAGATCTCAGAGACTGCATTAGAGATACTGTGTGTAAGGCACCAGGCAGAGTCCCTGGCAATAGTGAGTGTTCAGCACACAGTAGTGCTCACATCCTAGAAGAAAGTGATTTGTGCCATGTCAATTGGCAGAGTACAGAAACTTGCAGATGTCGGCAGAGCTGCAAGGAAAGGTGAGCAGGAGACAATTTGGTAAGGGGTTCTGGCTGGTTGGGCTGCTGCACAAGGAGTTTGGGGTTGGAAAGACTGAAAGAGCCCTAGGATTCCCATCTTAGGGATACAGAATGGCAAAGAAAGTCAGCAGGAAGGGAATGGCATGATGAAAATAGAGTTTGCATGCTCGCTTCGGCAGCACATATACTAAAATTGGAACAATACGGAGATTAGCATGGCTCCTGAGCAAGGATGACACACAAATTTGTGAAGCATTCCGTATTTTTATAAATTAAAAAAATTGGAGGAAAAAAGAAAATAGAGTTTGTGTTGTCCTAGGATGATGGTCAGTCCGGTGGTAGGGCAAGGAGGGCAGGGGGCTGTTATATGAATGTTTAACAGAGGACAAGACCTGGGTTATGTGCTGGCAGAAAATAGAACAGAAGAAATATATATATTTTTTTCTGTTCCATGTGGAAACAAAAATAGAATGGTAAGAGATCATTTAGCACAAGTGACTCATTTTACAGATGGGAAAACTGAGGCTCATGAAGGAGAAAAGGTGGTGCAATAATGTTATATGCAGTCATTGTGGATTTTTCATGAGATGATTTATAAACTAAACACTTTCAAAGGAAGGAAGGAAGGAAGGAAACAAAACGCAAACTGAGGCTCAGAGTGCTAAAGGGACTTGTTCAAGATATCGAAGACTTCTATTACAAGTTATTGTCAGCCCTGAAGCTAGGCCCCCTATTTCCTAACAGCTCCTACCCCAGTGCCATTTCCATCAGCCCCCAGTCAGCCTCCAAAGTAGAGATTGGGAAGGATTTCTTTGGATAGAATCAGCATTTAGTAGCTGTGGAATCCATTCTCCCTCTCCTGCTGCCGAGGCCAGAGTCCTTTCCTGGCGTCAGCCCAGCTTTCTTCTCTCCAGGTGGTTACCTTTTGGGTAAATCTACTTAGGGAGTTAATTGATAACGAAGGCTCTCCCACATTATGATTTAAAGTGTGAACACCCACATCCAAGTGACATTTACATTTCACTGAGAGGTGCTTAAAGACCTAAAAGCCTGCAAGATTCAGAGGACCAAGTTTTCTTAAGGTGCAATCACAGGTTCCTAGTGAGTCCCAGCTCAAAATAGGTGAATGGGCTTAATTTTTTTTCTTCCACCCCTAATCTAAATTCCTATCATCCACTAGCCTCCACTCTTGGCAACTTTGACATTCATTTGTTCAACCAGTATTCAGTAGTACCTACTAAGTACCAGACACTGTTCAGGCAAGGTCTCTGGACTACATTCTGGCTCTATATTCAGAGTTATAAAACCGAACATCATGGGAACTCAAGGGAAGGCCACATAGCCCAGTCTGTGAAGGGGAGATGTCACTGAAAAATGTGAACTTGAAAGTGTGAACAGTGAACAGTGAACACTGGGAAAGTGTGAACTTGAAAACGTGAGTGAACCTGGCTAAAGTAGGTGGATAGGAAGGGGACAGGGCATTCCTTGAGCAAAGGCCTGGAGGCTGCAGTCCCAAGCGCAAGTTTAATGGGTACCACCAGTTGAAAGTGGAGAGAGCTGCTTTTTGTCTAATTTTAGGGGTGAAGAGGCCCCTTGTGTGCCCTCATTTTTTATCAGGAACATGCCAGAATGCTCCTTCCTAGAGATTGTGGCCGTAGGGACAACCTTCCACTGAGGTCCCCAACGCAGAGATTCACTCCTAGCTTGGGGAGTAGGGTTGAAAACCCCTATATCCCATTCCCAGGTGGCCCCAGGTACATCACAGGCCACAAGTTGGGAGCACACGCAGATATGTACTTTAAAAAAACAGCATTTAACACTTTCAAAAAATTAGTTGCCATCATTAGAGTTTAGGGAGATGTCAAATAAACATCTACATTTCAGGCTGCTCTTGAAAATTACAATCTCTGAAATCACTGGCCTCATGACTGGCCTCTCATGATTGCAGTGGACTGGAGTTAAGGAACAGGGGCTCTTTTCAGACAAGGTTTGAGCCCACTCCTCAAGTTTACCCTGGCTTTTGTCCAGCCAGCCTCACTTATCTGCTGCCTGGTCCCACCCTCACTCCCGTGCCCATCAAATTTTAAATGGCCCTTCCCTGATGGTGATGTTAAGTAAAGCAGCTCTTGCTCCAAACTCACCCAGCTATTACCTGTTCTTATCTGATGTGCCCCAGGCAACCTCTGCAGTTTACTGGACAAGAGTTGAATCAAGGGTCATTCTTGTTTATAGGAATGAGGGTGGAGAATGGAAGAACCACTGGGAACAAAATGACTTGGAGCTGCTGGGGCCCAGAGATCCAGGCTCCCATCAGGGGAATGGATTGGCTGCATATCCAGGGCACACTCGTTTGTATAAGATCCTTATCCAGGGCCCTGGTAGCCTCTTAGACTGAGCTCAAACATTTTTCTTGCCAAAGAAGTGGTGTGGAGAGAAAGCCAGAGAGCTCAGGCTTGCCCTTCTCAGCTTCCCCATTTATTTCTCTTCTGGGAAGGGAGAACCTGTGGTGTACTCCACAGTTGGGCCGAGTGGAGGTAAGTAAAGTTGCTATTAGAAAACTTTCCCCACCCACTTTGTGTGTAAACGAGCACATAGCTCAGTTTGGTATTATATCCACAAACAGACCAGTGGAGCCAATGGGTCAAAGTTGCCCTGTGGCCCACCAATGACGTCAGATGCCTTGCAAGGATACTGTACATTTCTACAAGAATGACAGAAGTCAGACATGAGTTCATTCAGTTATCAATCATTAATTCAGCAGGTACTTTTAGAGTCCCTACTGTGGGCTACATATGACCCTAGAAAGGGCTTTTGGATTGTGCATATTTTCTTTGCCACAGCCTGGGCTGTGCATGTTTTGTTTTATTTTATTTATTTATTTATTTATTTATTTATTTATTCATTCATTCATGTAGAGATGTGGTCTCACTATGTTGCCCAGATTGGTCTCAAACTCCTGGGCTCAAGTGATCCACCTGCCATGGCCTCCCAAAATGTTGGGATTATAGGCATGAGTCACCATGCCTGGCCTGTGCATGTTTTTGTTTTGTTTTAATTTTTCTTTTTACGTTTTTTTTTTTTTCCTTTTTTTGAGATGGACTCTTGCTCTGTCACCCAGGCTGGAGTGCAGTGGTACGATCTCAGCTCACCGCAACCTCCACCTTCCTGGGTTCAAGCAATTCTCCTGCCTCAGCCTCCTGAGTAGCTGGGATTATAGGTATGCGCCACCACGCCCGGCTAATTTTTGTATTTTTAGTAGAGACGGGGTTTCGCCATTTTGGCCAGGCTGGTCTCAAACTCCTGAGCTTGTGAGCCACCCTCCTCGGCATCCCAAAGTGCTGGGATTACAGGCCTGAGTCACCACGCCCAGCCCTGTGCATGTTTTTAAACAAAGGATTGAAAATCATCTTTGTAGGGAAGAGGCCACAGGCTGCTCCTCGGATGGTGTTATCCGTAGCCATTCTTTTTTTTTTTTTTTGAAACGGAGTCTCGCTCTGTCGTCCAGGCTGGAGTGCACTGGGGCGGTCTCAGCTCACTGCAGCCTCCGCCTCCCAGGTCCAAGCGATTCTCCTGCTTCAGCCTCCTGTGTAGCTGGGATTACAGGTGCGTGCCACCACCCAGCTAATTTTTGTATTTTCAGTAGAGACGGGGTTTTACAGTGTTGGTCAGGCTGGTCTCGACCTCCTGACCTCGTGAGCCGTCAGCCTCAGTCTCCCAAAGTGCTAGGATTACAGGCGTGAACCACCGCACCCAGTCAGCTGTAGCCATTCTTGAAGGTACTAGTAGGTGCTATGATTTTAATAATGATTTCCTTCTAGTTAGCAGTATGCCAGAGTGTTCTTCATTTTAGTACCTTTCATTTTAGAACCCTCTTCAGAATCTTTAAGAAGATGCGAATTTCTATTTAGAGCAACTATTCTCAGGCTGGGCATGGTGGCTCACACCTGTAATCCTAGCACCTTGGGAGGCTGAGGTGGGTGGATTACTTGAGGTCAGGAGTTGGATTCCAGCCTGGCCAACATGGTGAAACCCCATCTCTACTTAAAATATAAAAATTAGCTGGGCATAGTTGCAGCACCTGTAATCCCAGCTATTCAGGAGGCTGAGGCAGGAGAATCTCTTTTCTTTTTTTTTTTTTCTTTTTTTAGGTTTTTTATTATTATACTTTAAGTTCTAGGGTACATGTGCACAACGTGCAGGTTTGTTACATAGGTATACATGTGCCACGTTGGTTTGCTGCACCCATCAACTCATCTTTTACATTAGGTATTTCTCCTAAATGCTATCCCTCCCCCAGTCCCCCACCGCCCGACAGG
>NW_012104031.1:3024868-3033600 GCF_000951045.1 Mandrillus leucophaeus
TGACCAGTGATGATGAGCATTTTTTCATGTGTCTGTTGGCTGCATAAATGTCTTCTTTTGAGAAGTGTCTGTTCATATCCTTTGCCCACTTTTTAATGGGGTTGATTTTTTCTTGCAAATTTGTTTAAGTTCTTTGTAGATTCTGGATATTAGCCCTTTGTCAGATGGGTAGATTGCAAAACTCTTCTCCCATTCTGTAGGTTGCCTGTTCACTCTGATGGTAGTTTCTTTCACTGTGCAGAAGCTCTTTAGTTTAATTAGATCCCATTTGTCAAGTTTGGCTTTTGTTGCCATTGCTTTTGGTGTTTTAGTCATGAAGTCCTTGCCCATGTGAGGCAGGAGAATCTCTTGAACCAAGGTGGCAGAGGTTGCAGTGACTGGAGATCATTCCATTGCACTCCAGCCTGGGCAACAAGAATGAAACTCTGTTTCAAAAAAAAAAAGAAAGAACAAGTATTCTCTTTTTGTTGAGTACTTAAATGTGCCAGGACAATTATAAGTAGCTTATGGATCTCATTTAATCTTCGTAACAACATTTTGAAGTGGGTTATATTCGGGGAAATTGAGGCCTGGTTGAAGTCACTAGCCACCAGGTTGCACAGTGGATAGGTGGGTGGTACAGCTGAGATTAAACCTCCCTAGGCAGCCTAACACCAGAGCCTGAGCTCCTAACCTCTTTGTAGTACTGCTTCACGGTGTTTGCAAACTGAAACCTTATCAGGCAAGAGTCTGACCCAAGCAAAAAGTTATTAATTACTGTACTTCCCAGCCCAAATTACCTTTCAGTTCAACTAACTGATAGTAATAACAATAATGATGCTAATTTGCCCCCCAGTGATTGGCAGTATAACGGGAAGGGATGATTTAGAATCAAAAGCTGAAAAAGACTGGGTGAGAACCGTAATCCCAGCAGTTTGGGAAGCTGAGACAGGATTGCTTGAGGCCAGGAGTTTGAGACTGGCCCGGGCAATATAGCAAGACCCCATCTCTAAAAAAAAAATAACAAAAAATTAGCCCACACCTGTAGTCCCAGCTACTCGGGAAGCTGAGGCAGGGGTATCACCTGAGACTAGAAGATGGAGGATGCAGTGAGCTGTGATCATACCACTGTACTCCAGCCTGGGCAACAGAGTGAAACCTTGTCTAAATAAATAAATAAATAAATAGCCAAAGAAAAGAACATAGGTCATTTAATCCAAAGCTCTAATTTTTTTTTTTTTAGACGGAGTATGACTCTGTTGCCCAGGCTGGATTGAGTACAGTGGTGCAATCTCAGCTCACTGCAACCTCGGCCTTCCAGGTTCAAGCAATTCTCCTGCCTCAGCCTCCCAAGTAGCTGGAATTACAGGTGCCTGCCACTATACTCAGCTAACTTTTTGTATTTTTAGTAGAGACGGGGTTTCACCATATTGGCCAGGCTGGTCTCGAACTCCTGACCTTGTGATTCGCCTGCCTTGGCCTCCCAAAATGCTGAGATTACAAGCGTAAGCCACCGCTCCCAGCTTTTTTTTTTTTTTTTTTTTTTGAGATAGAGTCTTGCTTTGTCGCCCAGGCTGGAGTGCAGTGACTCAATCTCGGCTACTGCAACCTCTGCCTCCCAGGTTCAAGTGATTCTCCTGCCTCAGCCTCCTGAGTAGCTGAGACTACAGGCACACGCCACCACACCTGACTAATTTTTGTATTTAGAGTAGAGATGGGGTTTCGCCATGTTGGCCAGGCTGGTCTTGAACTCTTAGCCTCAAGTGATCCATCCGCCTCGGCCTCCCAAACTGCTGGGATTACAGGCATGAGCCACTGCACCCAGCCAACCCCCTAATTTTTTAGACAGAAAAGCTGAAGAACTTGTCCAAACTCACACAGCTAGGTAGGAAGTACCAGGACCACAACCCATACATTCTTCCTCGCAGTCCAGAACTCTTTCTGTTGCACCAATCTTTGTTGGGCCAGGACACCTGAGTCCTCACCTTCCTTACCAAAGGCTCCTTACAGGAGTCAGGCCTACAGAAGTGGGTTTCTTCCTCCTGGGACTTGTTTGTTGCAGCACCAAGGACTCCCCCACCCAGAACTCCTTATCAGGATCCAGGATGGGCTCTTAATCTGCAGTGTGCAGAGCCTTGTCTGCACTCTCTGGGGAGGTGCATTATCATTCAAAAACAGCTGACTGGCCACAGGTCTCCCAAGCTGGCACTGCTTACCAAGTGGAGAAGATGGAAGCAGAACAGACCAACCAGTGCCTAGTCCCTGAACACATGAAAGCCACGAACTGCAACTCTTCAAGCAATTTCAGGCCAGTGCCCCTGTACCCCCAGGTAGCCAAGGGGTGTGCTCCAGTTTTACTGAAATTGGTTCATATCTAAAAAGAAAACACATTGCTTGATCACAGAATGCTCTCACGTAAATTGAGGAACTACTAGTTTAGCAAGAGCCGAGACTGGCCCCAAGGCGAATCTGCCGTGCTGTGGCTCCCCTGACTTGAAGACACAGAAGAGGGTGAAGGGTCCTCTCAGTCTCCAACCTTCCCTGAATTTCAGGCTTTCCACTAAACAAGGAAATATTCTTCATGAGCAAGGCTTTTTAGGAATCAGGAAGATAGATGCTGACTTTGTAGCAAACGCTCAAAAGAGGGTGGGCAAAAATCTCTCAACACTAAGCCTGTCCTTACATCCAAAAAAGTAGGTCCTCTCAAGCAAGTGTCTAAGACATTTATTTCAGAAGCTACAAATAAAAGTGGGACTACTCCTTTCAATTAACAACCCCTTGATACAATGAATTTAACCAAATTCTATTTATGATACAGATGACCTGGCCTCCCCTAGCCCCATCCCTGGCTCCCCTACCCTCCTCACTCAATACAGGCGTAGCACACACAGTCTCCCTGGGCTACCTCCAACATAGCACACCTAGAGAAAACTATATGTTTGTTGATAAAGGTCATGGAGGTATGAAATGAAGTTGGGGGAGTTGTCATTTTATATGAAGCAACATGTGTAAAATTTAGTTTAAATACAGGTCACCGCCCGGTGCAGTGACTCACATCTGTAATCCCAGCACTTTGGGAGGCCAAAGCGGGCAGATCACCTCAGATCAGGAGTTCGAGACCATCCTGGCTAACATGGTGAAACCCTGTCTCTTATACTAAAAGTACAAAAATTAGCCAGGCATGGTGGCGGGCACCTGTAATCCCAGCTACTCCAGAGGCTGAGGCAGGACAATCGCTTGAACCCGGAAGGCGGAGGTTGCAGTGAGCCAAGATCGTACCACTGCACTCCAGCCTAGGCGACAAGAGCGAGCGAGACTCCATCTCAAATAAATAAATAAACAAATAAATAAATAAATACAGCTCACCTACAGCCAAGAAAAAACTAGACCAGGTCGGGAATGTACTTGCCCTCAGTGGGAAACTCTGGGCTTGTGTCAAAAATCTCATGGAAAGAACTCAAAAGTCAGGGAGGATAAAAACTGTTATTTCCTTGCATGTAGCCAAAGGGAGTTATAAATTGGTCACAAACTTTTGGCTCTCACTCCAGTGTTTGCTGTCAGAAGTAGCTGCTCTTTGGCTAACCTGCAGCATTGGCATTCAGCTCCAGTGCATAGATCCTGAGGACTAGCTGCTGTTGTCTAACAAGACAAGTATGGTGGGTAGCAAATGGCAGCCCCAGAGATGACAAGAGCACCTTTACTGGGAATTGCCAACAATCCTGCCTTAGCCTGGGAAGGAGTTCATTACCTGCTGCTTACCAAACCCTGATTATTGAGACAGGCTCTGTCTTAATCATTTTTAATATGTTCAGTGCCTAGCACTTACTGACAATACATGCTTGCTAAATGAATGAATGACTGAATGAATGAATGAAATGAAGGACTATCAAAAACAAAAAAACAAGATGCATAAGATGGAGATCTGACTAGACTAGGGAATGTTCAGACTAGAACCCTGTTACTTCTAGCATCTTCACAGGGAAATTAGAATCCTCATTAAAGGTGGAAGTAGGCTGGGCATGGTGGCTCATGCCTGTAATCCCAGCACTTTGGGAGGCGAAGGCAGGGGGACCACTTGAGCTCAGGAGTTTGAGACCAGCCTGGGCAACATGGCAAAACCCCGTCCCTACAAAAATTACAAAAATCAGCCAGGTGTGGTGGCACATGCCTGCAGTCTCAGCTACTCAAGAAGCAGAGGTGGGAGAATTATCTGAGCCCAGGAGGCAGAGGTTGCAATGAGCTGAGATTGCACCACTGCACTCCAGCCTGAGCGACAGAACGAGACCCTGTCTCAAAAACAAAACAAAAACAAAAAATAAACACACACACACACACACACACACACACACACACACACGAGAAAAAAAAAAAAAAAAAAAAACAGGGAAGTAACGAGCTACTTTCCAGGGAAGAGGGGATGCTTGGAAATGGCCCAGCCATACAACCAGATTTTTCTTTTATGCCACCCACATGCTGTAGATTGAGTGCAACTGAGGAGAAATACTATTAAACGCAAAGAAAGGATTTGGATCTGAAAGGGAAACGCAAATGTACAATGTGAGAATTTTATCTTCTCTACACCACACAAGTTTATCCTGCTACATTTTTATTAAAGTAACAAAAAGGTGTACATTTGTCCATAAGCTGTACATTCTTCCATATAAAAACACTATCATACAATTAGTAACCTTTGTCTTTTCTGTCAGAATAGCTTACAAACATACTACTATTATTTATTTTTACTTAATAGGAGAGACAGGCCTGCTCAACAGTCCAGCTCGGGGGTTTCATTGTTTTTAAAGTGAACATCATCAAGAAGAGAAGAGAGACAAGATTAAGCATGAGACCATGGGGCTGCTTCTAAAAAGGCAGGGACCTGTTTGCAGACAAGATGCAAGAACACAGCCTGCAGTGATTCACAGCTTTGTTTCAACCCACAAGCCAGAAAATTAGCTCTTGGGTCTGTGGGCCCAAAGTGAACTTTAAAGCAATAAAGACTGGAAGCAGGGTCTGGGAAGGCAATACAAAATGTGGAGAGTTGAAAAGGAGGCAGAGCTGGCAGGAATGGGTAGGGAGAGTGTTTGGTAAATAGCACCTTTGAGTCAAAATTGAGCAGTTAAGAAATCCAGGAAAGGGGACTGGCTGTGGGGAGGGGAACCTGGGGGTAGAGGAAGTGGGGGAAGATTCCTCACTAAGGGGCAACAGCAGGAGGGTGGCCATCCTGGCCAAATGCCCTAGCCCTGTCCTTCTTCAGGTGATTCGGTTTGGGAAACTTGAGGTCTTTTGAGGACCCCTCATCCATGTCACTGAGAAATTGAAGGAAGGGAGTTTCTTCCCAGTGTAGCTTTCCACTTTTCTCCAACCCACAACAGTAAATATTGCACAAGTCTACGACAAATTTGGATTGTACTGAGAGAGACAGCAACCTTTCCCACAGATGCTCTGAGCACCAGGGAGAAAAAACAGTGCCCAAGGTTTGGCTTTTATTTAGTGTCGGCCCTGCAAGAATACCAAGTAGTCTTGCAGAACATGGGGCACTCTCCCATTCAGCCAAGGAATACATGCAAGGCTGACCAGCCAGCCATCATCCCAAGGAGAGCAGGAGAGATGGTTCCCTAAGCCCACCAGGGCATCAGGAGGTTCTGAGAGCCAGTTTTCCTCCAGACCCTCCTGGGACCCAGGGGGCATATTGCACAGTGACTGAGAACTCTTGTCCTAGAAAATAGGGTAGCTCCATGGCCCGACCGGAAGGGAAGAGGGAGGAGAGGGTGAGAGGAGAGTTGTGCTTTTGAAAAGAAGGCAGTAATAGAGGACCTGGAGTTCCCTGTAGCTTTTGAGCCACCTCTCAAAGGGATCATGGCAGCAGCAACAAGACTTCCATGTGGTTCCAAAAAGAAGAGTTTGGCCAAAAAACATCCCCAGTGGATACTCTTTGGGTCCCAAAATTCCATTGCAAATCACCCCCAAATTATTTGCCACACATACACACAAAGCAGCACTAGCAAAGCAAAGGTTTTGTGCAGAGTTCCCTTCCATCCTAACCCCAGTAACTTCCAGTTCCCTCCTCCCCCCTCAGAAAAAAAACAAAACAAAACAAAAACCCCCAAAGCTTTAGATTCCTGGCTGGAAAGCAACATCTATAGGCCCCTGAGGGTAGAATTAGAAACAAGTCATGATTTCAAGAAAAGCTGCTTAGGACAGTAGGAATCAGGAGAGGCCTTTTCACTCTCTGCCCAGGACCTCATTAGAAAATTAAAAGAAATATAAAGTATAATTAAAAAGAAAAAGAAAAAGAAAAAGATAACATAGTATTATTTAAGTCCAGGCATGAATGCCCCTGAGTAATAGAGGAGCCAGGGATGCAGGTGTCTGGCTGGGGGAGACAGAGAGTTCTGAACTTGGCCTCTCTTTCTCCCCCAGGGCAAATCCCAACCTCTCTGTTCACAGTTGCTAATCTTGCTCGCTCCCTCTCCCATCTTCCTGGGGCGCTAGCCAAACGTCTCCCACTTCACCTTGGCTAGGTCTACCCCCTAACAGCTCCCCCTCCTATAGGCAGACACTGGCTCACAGACTCAAGCACACACAACAGTTCTCTCCAAAGGCACCTGGGGAGGCCACTTCCAAGCAGCTCCCTTGAAGGATTTTTTTTCTTAAAAAAAATCTTTTGGTTTTTTTTTCCTCCTCTTTTCTTAAAAAAAAAATAATATATATATAAATAGCTCTTCATTTAAAAATACAGTTCCCCAGGTTGAGGTATGTGGTGGCCTGTTGTCACGGCAGCATGAGCACGGCGGCGCCCAGGGCGGGGGCGGACGGGTCTAGCTGGAGACCGCCATCACGTAGTTCTTGGAGGGGCTGCTCCGGCCCAGCAGCACTTGGTTCTTGCAGGTGAGGAGCCCACAGGAGGCGGCCACTGGGGCCTCCTCGTACAAGACGCAGATGGAGCCGTCCTCCCCAATGCGATAGGACACCTCATAGGGGTCCACCCACAGGGTCAGCTCGCTGGGCAGCAGCTGGTGCAGCTGGGGCTGGCTGAGTCCGATCTGGCTGGCCACCCTGCTGATGATGGGGTCCATCTTGTGGTTGATGCGAATGCAGCGGTAGCCGGAGCCCTTGGACGGCTTTTCAGGAAACCAGTGGTGTTTGTAGTGCTCTGTGGAGACAGGACGGGGGGAGATGCCCTGGTTAGAGCAGCTGGGCCATGGATACTACCACAGAGCAGGGAGGAGGGTCAAGGAACAGGAGAGGAAGGGGCCCTTTAAGTAAGGGAGGTGGATTCCTCTGAGTTCCAGGACCCTCTTGCCACTTAGCAGAGAAAATTTTATGGAAGCGGGAGAGATCTGCTTTCCTGCTTCCAGAACGTGTGTGTGCGCGCGTATGTTGGGAGGGGATTCCAGAGCTCTGGGGTACTCTCCAGTGGCCAGTGTATTGCTTTTGGCACACCCCCAGTTTCAGGAGGGAAGGGTGTGACTGGGGCTGGCATGTCCAGGCAGGGCCTCTGGAGACCTGTGAGCTGAAGTTTCAGGGCCAGGAAGGCTGCCAACATTGTTGGGTCCACAGCAAGTAATTGGGCCTCCCACCCTGTGTTCCCTCTGCTTCCTTCAGAAGAGTCAGGGAACCTTCCTTAGCAGTGCCCAAGGGAGTGAAAACTGGGTTGTTTTGATGAAACATCTGTTTTTCTCAGAAGGCAGGGTCTGTGTGGGTGCGTTCCGAGATGGCTATCGCTTCCCCAAACTGACAGCAACCAGCTAGAAACAGCTGGGAGAGAGGTCTCTCCCCAGCCAGCGAGCGGGCTGCTTATCTCTTCACCTCCCCACTCGAAGGCCAGCAGGGCAGGGTCACCAGCTACCAGGCTCTCCTCCCTACCACAATAGGTGGCAGATGGCTAAGGGGAACCAAAGAGAACACAAAGGGGGCCCAAATTCCAACTTGAAGCGAGTCAGCAGCCAGTGGACTGCCCCAGGCACAGCGCACCCCGACCGGCAGGAAGAACGGCACTGGGACTCTGAGTCGTTGAAAAGGCTCGACTGCACCTTCTTCCCTCATCAGGACCCCTCGGCCGACCGGGCGGCCCGCAACAACATCCATCGAGGGCCTTAAGATCTCGAGGGTCCAGCGAGGGAGACGAGCCCGTAATGAGACCGGGGCATAAGCTGGGGACTCGGGCTGGCACTCCAGGACCAGGGTTTGCGCCTCCGAGAGCGTGGAGGGGCGCGCCCCATCAGAACAGCCACGGGCCGAGACCCGAGCACAGGGCTGGGGAGGAGGACCCAGGAAACTAGGGACTGCGGGCCGCCCCGGGGGTCGGAGGAGGGCCACCGAGTCCCAGAGCTGCTCCTGTGGGTGACCCTGCCGCAGAAGTAAAGGAAAGACGGCCCTGGCAGGAAGGGGGCCGACCCCCGGTGGCGTCAGGCCCCTCGGCACGCGCTCACCTGTGAGTGCCTCCTGGAGCGCCCCGCTGAAGACCTTAAGCCGCTGCTCGCTCACGCAGCCCCGGGTCCTCAGGAGGCTGGAGAGGAAGCCTACGGCGGCGGCGATCTCCGGGAGCATGTCGGTTCCCTTCCCGTGGCTCATGTCGCGCGCGGCTCGGGCTCAGTGAGAGGTCTCGGGTGGGAAGTACGGGTCCACAAGCCAGCGCTGCCCTGGCCGCTGCTCGGGCTCTGCCCGGACTTTCCCCGGGCCGCCTTTTTCAGGAGGTCCAGGGAGGTGGGGACAACCGGTGGCGGCGCTCATTGGCCGTGGCCAGCGGATGG
>NW_012104031.1:3034425-3074768 GCF_000951045.1 Mandrillus leucophaeus
GGCTGAGCTGAGCGAGACGAGAGGAGAAAGCGAGGCTCGGGGAGGAGGCTGAGAGCTCTGGAGGAGGGAGGCGGCTCCCGAGTACTCCGCGCCGGGCTGGCCCCGGCCTCGCCTCTCCTCCCATTTTTAAGGCTCGGGTTAGAGGCCACCTCCTCCGAGAAGCCTTCGGTGACACCACCAGAAGGCTTCCCAGAACCGTTCCCAGGTGGTTCCCCTTTCGGATTCCCACAGCATTTTCCAACCATACACGGTCAGAACCACTCACCAGGACGTGTTGTCACCATTTTACCTCTTTGCCTCGTCTCTTAACTAGATGAAATGGGTTCCTCTTGGCTCTTTGGAAAGGGAGGCTGTCTTCTGCTTATTTCCGTAGTAATCCCACCTCCCACAACAAGTTCCGTTCTGCAGCAATGCCTTTTCTCTTGCTGAGAAACATTCAAGCCTAAGTTTTATGGTGGATAGGGGTAGGGGGTGTGTTGCAAGACTTTTCTCTTCTTAACTATTTTTCTAGTTCTCACTTTCCTTAAGTGCTAATTTTTTTGAATTAGTAGTCTGCTCTCAACTGTACATATTTTTCCGTCCACTCCCTCCTTCCCCAGCCGTCTTCCTTCCTTATTGTGGATTGGACCTTCTCGAGAAAGAATCCGGCCTCAGTCTCCCTCTTCCACACTCAGGGACCGCCACCATCACAGGCACTCGGTGGATGTCTTCCGAATGGGGATAACTTCTACCCAACACCCCGAAGCCTGGCCCAGGGTCTGGCATACAGATGCGCAGTGTTTGTAAGGTGACTCAAACCCAATGGCCTCTGTAAATTCCTATTTTCCTTGAACTCTGAGCCCTCTGACCACCTTCTGGAAGCAGTGTCCCTGTCCTTTTTCCTTATGCCCCAGGCTTCTCCACCCCGCTGCCTGGCTGTGCTGGCCCTGGATCCCTTCCTGCCCGGTTCCCCACACTATGTCTCCTCAGTCCTCCTCCCTTTTCTCTAGGCTGCCTTTCCTTGGAGAGGTCCTATGCATGCAGTCTGTCTTGATGTTTACTGTTTTACAGTGACTTTTCTCATCTGCACAGTCTGTCCTCCTGTCTTTCCATCCTGCTCCTGTTCCCACCAGCTCTGTCCTCTCCCTCAGATGTCCAGCCACCACCTCAATGTGAGCGGAAGCCCATTGTCTTCTCCAAAGCTAGCTCCCTCTTGATCTCCATTTCTGTCAGCCATACCATCATTTCCCAGTCACTCCGTACGGAAAGATCAGCCTCTCCTTGTACTTTGCTCCCCAGATCCAGTCCCCAAATCGGTTGCTTCTTTCTGTCTAGATGGTTGCAGTGGATTCCATCCAGTCCCATCCCCAGGCCACCCTTCCCACTGTTAGTGGAGTTCCCTTGGTAAAATACTTCATTCCCTAGCTCTTCTCTTGATCAGGTCATTCCGAAACATCCCCTCCCCGATTGGTCTACTAATTCAAGTCCAGACTCCTTTGCCTAATGTTTAAGACCCTTCATAATTTAGCCCCATCTACCTTTTTAGGTTTCTGCTACTTTGTGTTCCAGGGTCACTCTTCTCACTGCCCTCTAAGTATCGCAGCGAATCTACAGCCTGGATCCCTCAACAGCTTGCCCATGATCCCCATCTCTGCCCTGTAACGTGGTCCCCATTCCATGCATGCCTGAACATGCATGACCTTGCTGCTCCGTGGCTCATGTCCTTATCTCCTGCATACATCATTGTCTCTACCACGCCCCACCCCCACCTCAATCTCTCACACTACTGAAGGTACAGTGTAATCTTGGTCTTCCACCTTGAAAGCCTATGCTGACCATTCTCTCGAGACTGAGTTAGTCATCCATACCATTCACTGGGCATTCACAATCTATCATTTGGCATTGTTAGTGATCTTTTTAGAGACTCAACCACAGTTTGCAAGTTACTTGAAAACAGGTTACTATGCTCACATGTCCCACATTTCTGGGACAATTCAGAATTCAAATATGCTGCTCTACTGCTTCATATAACAAATCAAAACGACCCCAAATACTAATATTTTGGCATTAAACGTATCTCTTAGACAGCCTCTTTCACTGGCTTCTCCCCAAATGCTGGATCAGGCCAGATGAGGCCATTACTTCTCCTCACTGAGGGGAAAGAATTATTTGTTACAGGAAACAGGGCTGACCCTGGAAACAAGTTAACTTAAAGATATACCAAACCATACAGACCAGGTGTCAGCAAGGACAGAACTGACCAAGGTCAACCACTAAGGAAGTCAGGGAAATAGGTCAAGATATAGACAGCTATATAGGGTCATTCAGCACCTAAATCTGAAAACGCCAACCATCTTCCTGGGTATGTCTGTGACAGGGGTGAGTCGTAGGAGATGCCTAACATCTCTTGCAACTGCACTGCTGAAAAAAATATTGTGGTAGCCCCTCACCTGTTTTTTGCTTTAGAAAATAGAATTCTGTCCTTATGTAGATTTTTCTGTCACTCACCAGGCCACACAGTGAATTCTCAAGAGAACCAGGACTGGGACCAAATTTTCTGACTTCAAGTATGGGACCTTTTCATTAGACTGTGGTGCCCTTCTGCTGCTGTTGCATGGGCCGCCGTCCGACAGAGCTGTCATTGCAGATGATGTAGTGAATGGGACAGGAGCCGGGAGGCTGGAACCCTTTGTCTCCACCGTTACCCGGGGTGTGTCTTGGCCTCCTCATTGGTAATTAGTTTGTGAACTTTGTGTAGGGCAGAGATGATCCATAAATACCAGAAGGCAGTGCCCCCGCTTTCTCCTCTTTTCTTTTTCTCTTTTTTTCTTTTTTTTTTTTTTTGAGATGGGATCTCGCTCTGTCATCAGGCTGGAGTGCAGTGGCCTGATCTCAGCTCACTGCAACCTCTGCCTCCCGGGTTCAAGCAATTCTCCTGCCTTAGCCTCCCGAGTAGCTGGGACTACAAGCATGTGCCACCATGCCCAGCTATTTTTGTATTTTTAGTAGAGGTGGGGTTTTATCATATTGGCCAGGATGGTCTCGATCTCTTGACCTCGTGATCCACCCACCTCGGCTTCCCAAAGTGCTGGGATTACAGGTGTGAGCCATTGTGCCTAGACTCTCCTCTTTTCTTTCTGTACACAAGCCTAGGGAGAGGAAGCTTAATTTATCTCACATTCAAAGTTCCCAAGTCAATATATAGCGTAGCCGGGTGTGGTGGCTCATGCCTGTAATCCCAGGACTTTGGGAGGCTGAGGCAGACTGATCATTTGAGGACAGGAGTTTGAGACCAGCCTGGCCAACATGGCGAAACCCAGTCTCTGCTAAAAATAAGTAATAATAATAATAATAATAAAAAATTAGCTGGGTGTGGTGGCGGGCGCTGGTAAAGCCTACTCCAGAGGCTCAGGCAGCAGAATCGGTTGAACCCGGGAGGCAGAGTTTGCAGTGAGCCGAGATCACGACACTGCACTCCATCCTGGGCAACAGAGTGAGAATCCATCTCAAAACATAAAAAATAATTAATTAAAAATATACATATGCATACGGTGTAATTGTACTCAACTCTGGATTTAGGTTCTCAACAGTTTCTGAACAAATACATTATAGTAGTCCCAATCGTTTTTGAAATTTCCTGAAACTGCTCTTAAATTGCTAGGACTAGAATCCTTAGAAGCTCTAAAAGTCAAGCTGTCACCCCTGCTTTTTTTCTTTGCATGTTGCCTGTTGCTTCCCATTCCTTGGTATAATCAAGGTGCTGTTTGAGCAGCAAGATAAGGAGAATGGGTCGCCTCTCCCTCCCCACCTGTCCTTCCTGCTTCTCTTTCTCCATTCCTGCCCTTCCTCCTCCTCCTCTTCCTCCTCATTCTTCTCTCCCTCCCTCCACTCCCACCCAAGGGTCTTGGGTTGAATTTTGAACTTTAAATGTTGACATGTGCTGACCAGTGACTTCACCCACTGAAGAGGGGGAATGGGGTGGTAGAAGTGAGGGTGGACTTCATTTATGCCTCATCTGGACCAGAACTTCTGTCCCATTTGACCTCAGACCTATTGATTCCTCTAGTCCTGGTTGCTCACCTCGCCCACTTGCATGGCCCACCTGTGTGACCCACTCAGGAGTGACCCATCTGCTCTCTTCAGACCATATTCCCATTCAGAAGTGGGTCCCACTCCTCAGGCCTCTGTGCTGGCCCTGTTTGTGGGGTTAGCATGCAGCCCTGCTCTCCATTTCCAGCTCAGAAGCAACTGGATCTTTGTAAGTAATTTCTGTCTTTCCCAGAGCCCTGTTGGGCCTGTGGGGACTTGGCTTGGTTGCCTCAATTTTCTGAGCACAGGTAGAAACCTGAGGTTGAGTGAGGCAGGCAGAGGCTGGGCTGAGATATTCTAGGAGGATAACATCAGGTCATTTCTACACCATGCAGAGTGTATTTTTTGTTGGTCTGTGTGTGTGTGTCAGTGTGGTTAGGGAGTTATTAGTATATATATTTGAGTGAGCATACATACTTAGATTGCACTTGGGCTCTGATGTGTGTGGGTAGCAGGGGATATGGATATGTGTTTGCTATGTTAATAAGCACATACAGTGGTATCTGTTGAAGAAGGACGTCTTGTGAAATGTTATGATAGAGTGTACATTTTGGTGGAGTATGTCTGAGTATAGCTGGTGCAAATACTAATTTGATCTTTCCTCTTAACAGACCTCATTGGTGACAACTTGACTGTGCTGACTAGAGCTGATAAGAAACATCACCCGGGGAAGACCAGCTGCCTCTTCCTCACTTCCTAATCAGGGTGGAGATACTGCTAAATATATCACAACTCTTTGCAAGCATCATTGGGTAACGATCAGGACATCTTTGGGGGTTCCCTATCAGTTTCTCACAAAGTTGAACCTTTCAAGGTCAGTTCTAGGCCAGCCAGTCTGGGAGTCATTCTTTAGAATCAGAAGAGAATTTAAGAAGAGGAGAAAATGACATTGTCTCTAAAACCTGCTAATGAGAACTACAGGAAGGTAGCTATTTTTAATATTTCTGGTTTGAACCCCTTCCTCCACCCCAGAATGAACTGAGAGTAGGGACAGAAATAGATAATGCAAAGATGATTAGGGTTGAGGGTAAGCAGAAAACTACCCATCTAGACTGAAGGAAGGCTTGCTAACACATCAGTAAGCAAACAGCTTTCTCATCTGCAGGTAACAAGTTTTACATCCCTGAGGACACTTTTTGAGATGGGACTTTGTTGTTTTTTGTTTTTTTGAGACGGAGTCTCGCTCTGTCACCCAGGCTGGAGTGCCGTGGTGCGGTCTTGGCTCACTGCAACTTCTGCCTTCCGGGTTCAAACGATTCTCCTGTCTCCGGCTTCCCAAGTAGCTGGGATTACAGATGCACACCACCACCCCAGCTAATTTTTTTGTTGTTGTTGTATTTTTAGTAGAGACAGGGTTTCATCATGTTGGTCAGGCAGGTCTTGAACTCCTGACCTTGTGATCTGCCCTCCTTGGCCTCCCAAAGTGCTAGGATTACAGGCGTGAGCCACCGCGCCCAGCCTGGGGCTTTTTGAGACCCTACTGAAGGCTGAAGAAGAGTGTGGAAGCTAAGGAGTAACCCATTCCACCACTTGTTCTGAAGATAGAAGAAGCAAAAAAAGATTAAATTGTACAAAAAGCGCTTAAATTAGACAACAGAAGAATGTCCTGATACAAAGTAAGTGTCTAAGATGTGTTAAACAAGATGCCCACTCCAGCCAGGACTCAGACACTCCTGGGTAGAGAGCATCTTCACAGTTTGGGATGAAAGTGACTACATGGAGTGGTGGAGTGAAGGCTGCAGGCCCCTCCCCAAGGTGGCATCTAACCCCGGAGGTACCAGGACCTCAGAGGCTACCCACATGATTTCCAACTGATGAGCAGAAATAGCCGTGGCAGGTGCAGGCTTCACTTGCTGCCACCAACTTGGGAGCTCACCAAACACCCAGTGGCCAAAAGCACCAGGGTCTCTCTAAGCCCCGGGCTCACCGCCAGGCAAGCTTGGGTGCTTGGGAGGGCCATGGTTCTTCACAGTGCAGCCCCTGGATTTCTTCTCAATTCACTCAACCCTCTCTCCTGAATCCCATCTGTGCAGCTCGGAAGTCACAAATTGGAACCCCTCAAGGCAAAGCTGAACATAGATACAAATGGTTTTGTCTGTGTAGTGTTTAAGCACTTAAAAAATTCGTTGTGAACATTTAATAATTAGGAAGTGTCAAAATGAAAACATCTAGAATTTCTCTGTAAAAAGCAGAAGATCTGTTAACACTGATCCCACACTTCTATTTGGCAATAACTGGCCCCTAAGACAGGGAGTATGTCCTCTAGCTCACCACAGTCTCCACCATTACCTACTGCATCCCTGCTGAGACAAAGTGGTACTTGCCATTTAGTAAGGATGAATGCTGTTTTTTTTTTTAATTATACTTAATCCTCATTTACATTACCTGCCTTGATTCTGGAGGTATTTGAATTTACATCTCCTCATAAAGAATAAATCTCAAAATCGTCATCTCTAATTTCACCTTTATTACAGAGCTTCCAATTCATTTTTTTTCCAATTGAGAGGTGGACACCTTTGGAGCATTTTTCTGGTGTTTCAGTCTCAACATGTAACAGATCAAAGATACTTCTCTCCCTTCTTCCTTGTTTCTTAGTTCTTTCTCTCTCTCCATAGTATTACCCTTCTTTTTTCTGCTTTAAAAACCTTCAATAGCGTCCCATTGCCTGTAGTACTAATTAAAAATGTCTCATCTGACATTCAAATGGCTGCGTACCAAGGGGCCTTAGGATACCCATTCAGATCACCCGGGAAGTCTGATAAAAATTCAGTTCATGCAGCCTCTCCCTGAGATTCCGGACCCCACCCACCTCAAACTACTGAATCAGTTATTCACTATGTGTGTGTATATGTATATATTTATATAACTACGTGTGTGTGTGTGTATATTATATATATATATATTTTTTTTTTTTTCTCTTTTTGAGACGAAGTCTCACTCTGTCACCCAGGTTGGAGTGCAATGGCGAGATCTCGGCTCACTGCAACCTCTGCCCACCCGGGTTCAAGTGATTCTCCTGCCTCAGGCTCCCGAGTAGCTGGGATTACAGGCACCTGCCACCACGCCTGGCTAATTTTTGTATTTTAAGTAGAGATGGGGTTTCACCATCTTGGCCAGGCTGGTCTTGAACTCCTGACCTCGTGATCCACCCACCTCAGCCTCCCAAAGTGCTAGATTACAAGTGTGAGCCACCTCGCCTGGCCTTTAGTTATTAGGTATATGAGAGGTAATTTATAGGAAGCACCTAGCATAGTACCTAAATATTACAGATGCTCAGCAAACCATATCTCATAATTGCCAACTGTCAGAAGCAGGCTTTTCAGAAATCATCTACACAAAAATTTTAATTCTTCAGATGAAGAAAAGAAAGCTGTGAGATGAAAAAAAAAATGTCCAAAGTCACACAGCTACTAGTGGCGAGGCTAGGACTAGAACCTAGATCTCCCACCCAGTCCAGGGCCCTTTCCATTAGGCCAGACTCCCATCATGTGACCCTGGCTTTATTCATGTATTTACTTACTCAAGGAATATTTATTGGGTTCCCCTGGGAGCCAGCGGTGGACTGCTGTGGGTTTGGGAGTTGGTGTTAGCATTCCAAGTGTCTATCTGGGGGTGAGGGCTGGAGGCTGAGTGTATGAGATGGTCACTTGGAGACACACGGAGCCCAGGAGAAGGATGAGTTCAGCTACTCACATAGAAGTTGATATTTCCTCAGGTGGCAGCAGGAATTTAGAGTACAGAGAAAGGCCCTGAGCCTCGCAGCGGCCAAGAGGGCCCATGATGACAAGACAGTGGGGTAAATGAACTTTGGAGAAAGGCACGAGGAATGACGGCAGGGAAAGGCTAACACAGAGCAAGAAAGCATTGGTCCCTGCCGCCTCATCCTGAGGGGTGTTGGGTAAGGCAGAAAAACAGGTTTCTCTTGACACAGCCCGTTTGAGGGAATGCCAGGAGATGGAGAAAATGCTTGGAGGGGATGAGGATATAGGGGACTTTTCTGGGCCCAAAGGGGGCTCAATGAAAGGGTTTGGAAAGGAGGGTGGTGAGAGTCAGACTAGCACAGAGCACGCCCACAGTGGAATGGGGATGAGAACATGTGCCCTTCGGACAGTGACCAGCATCCAAAGAGGGAGAGTGAGGATGTTAGGCTTGGCTGGGCCTTGGAGGTGGCAATCAAACACAGGATTCCAGGAGAGAGACCTGGCAACTGAGATATGAGACCCAGAGTGCTGGACAGGGCAGAGAAAGACAATCTCCAGGGAACTGCCACTTCTGCTCTCAGAGGCCAGCCACTGCCTTGACGACTGCAGAGTGGTCTCCGTGTCTTGCAGGGACAGGGCCTCCAGGGTCCTGGATGCAGGCTGTATGCTCCCCTAACTCACCTCTTTATCCTGTACTACTCTGCATCGCATTGGCCCACACAGGCCCACTCTACCGCTTCTGGGAGGGAGGGGCTGGAAACTGTTAGGAATTCATCAAGCTTATAACTAAAGCTGACTCCATGCCAGGCCCCATCTGGGGAAGGAATCTGCTCCCCCAAAGGCACGTATTCCCCTGAGGGTTGCTCCTCAGCTGCTGTGCCCTACTAACCCACTAGTGTCTGTGGGAAGAGGAATGATCTGGACTTCTCACCCTCCTTTGCCAGCCTGGCTGTGTGGTCAGGGAAGAGTGAAGACAAGAAGGATGGCTGGGGGTACAGGAGAGAGAGTGAAGAGAGGATGAGGCGGGAGCTGGGGAGAGGGGGGAGACGTGGACAGATGGCCAGACCAATATTTGGCTGGAAAGGTCCCTAGTGATGTGTTTTTGTTTCTGCGACTCCCTCGGTGTATCAGGAGCAAAAGGATGGGAATGATCTGCTAACAGTCTGTTGTCCTGGAGGCCCCCCCAAGAATGTGACCTCCCACACCTTCTCCCTCTAGGCCTTCTCCTATGATAGGGGAAGGTGTGACTGAAAGTGCCGGAAACTCACAGGGGAACACATGGACTTGGGACAGAAGCAGATCTGAAGCTGAATTTATTGCCTCTTTCCCAAATTTAGAAGACAGACATGTTGTAAACCCTCCTCATCCTCACTCCCAGGGGCCCAGGATAAATCCCCTTTATCTCCAGACGAAAAACAAGAGAAGAGGCCCTGGACCTATTGGAGCTTCCCCAGATGTTGTTTTGGCAGAGCCGTAATGGGGCTGGGCCTCCTGGGGCTGAGTGTCTGGGGCAAGCAGGAAGCTGGCATCACAGCTGTGACAGCCAGAGACCACCCGGGGGGCAGGGGCTGAAGGGTGGAGGAAGACAGATTCAGAAAGGAGGACATGAGAAAGAGTCTAAAGAAGAGGTACTGCAGCTTCTCACCTGCGGCCTCCTGGCTCTCGGCCTGAGGTGCTTCTCTCCTGCACCATGGACTCAGGTCCGGGGCAGGTCAAGCATTTTTCCTTCCATGTGGTTTCGAGGAAGGGACCAGGAGAAAGGGAGAGATGGTTGGACTTCTATAAGCCTTAGTTTGCTTATATGTAACAAAAGAGTATTGGGCTAGGAGACCTACCCTGCCTCTTAATCTGTCATCTGTGGTTCACATTGACAACTCCTTGGGTCCTAGTGGAATACGTGATCACCTGCCAGCAAGAGAGGATTTTCCTGATTAGGTGACAGATATCCTGGAGCCCTACTTCCTGAGCGGATCCCATATCCAATTACTGGCCCAGTCCTGTCAGTCATCCTTTTGAAATACCTTCTACTCAGCATCACCAAAACCACCAACCGTTAGATGTTCTTGGATAGTTTCAGCAGTTCCCTAAGTGGTCTCTTTGCCCGAAGCGCTTCCCTTCCTGCCCTTTCCTCAGTCCACACTCTGCTGTCAGAGCTCCTAAACTACAGGTATGTCTTGTCTCTTTCATGCTTAACAGCTTTGAAGGCTCTCTACAGTTGAAAGTTTAATTCTTGGTTTGGCCTTCAAGGCCTTTACAGTCTGGCCCAACCTCTAAGCTCAGTTAACCCATTCTCAGTGTTTCTCAAATACATACTTTGCACTTTCATACCATTGTGCCTTTGTAGTTTTAACAGTGAGGTCTTGCCATGTTGCCCAGGCTCCGGAGTGCAGTGCTTCTTCACAGGCATGACCATAGCTCCCTACAGCATCAAACTCCTCACCTCAAGCGATCAACCTGCCTCCGCCTCCTGAGTAGCTGAGTGCCCAGCTCATTGTACCTTTACTCATGTTATTTGCTCTGCCTGAAATTCTCTCTGTTCAGCTCTTTGTCCATCAAAAAGCTGACTGATTATTCAAGACTGGCTTCTATATTGTCTCCTGTGTGAAGTCTTCCTGGATTCACCATCACTCCATCTCCCTACTGGAATGAATCACTTCCTCCTCTGTGCACATATATATAAATATATATATACACACACACGTATGTATATACTCATATCCCAGTGTTACAGTTCATTGTGTAGACTTGTGAGATTGTGATTTCTTGAAGGCAAACACTGGGTTGTACATTTATACTTCAGTGTCTGGCACATACTTTGGCCTCCAGCACACAGTAGGTACTCAGGGAAGCTTTATTAAATTTGGTTGAAATAATTATCTCCATGCAAGCGATACAGAAGGAGTGAAAACATTATTCTTCCCACATTATTGAAGAAAAAAGTAAGGCACATATAGGGCAATGGACATGTCAGGAAAGTCTCTAAAAAGGGGGCTGGGGTGGTGGGGGGTAGTGGGCTAGGGAAGGGTGGGAAAGGATTCTAAATCCTACTTCTTCCATCCCTTCCACTAAGAATAAGTTTGGGGAGGAGTGGAGAGGAATCTTTATTTAGATTACGAATGGGTGGTCTGAGCTGCTTGTTATGATATATTAGTCTTTTTTTTTTTTTTGAGACAGGATCTCACTCTGTTGCTTAGGCTGGAGTACAGTGGTGCAGTCTCGGCTCACTGCAACCTCCATCTCCCATATTCAAGTTATTCTCCTGCCTCAGCTTCCTGAGTAGCTGGGATTACAGTTGTGCACCACCACACCTGGCTAATTTTTGTTATTTTTAGTAGAGATGGGGTTTCACCATGTTGGCCAGGCTGATCTCGAACTCCTGACCTCGAGTGATCTGCCCACCTCAGCATACCAAAGTGCTGGGATTATAGGCGCCTGGCCTTATATCAGGCTTGTTTTGATGATGACTGGCCCTGATGGCATATAATTACGCTTTTTTATTTTGGTGTCCCCAGATGGGCTAATTAAGTTTTTGAACTGACATATTTCTTCTAGTGTGGTGGGCAGAGCACATCCCTTGGAGCCACACTGGCTAGGTTCAAAGATAGCACACTTCCTGGCTGTGCTATCTTAGGCAAGTTATTGAAGCTCTCTGTGCCTTAATTTTTTATCTGTAAAATGAGATTAATAGTAATTCTTACCTCTTAGAGTTGTTGGGAGATTCAAATGAGTTTACAATACTTAGAATAGTGTCTGGCATATAATAGTGGTCAGTACATGTTAACTATTATTACTTATCACTTATACTCTGCTTACTTCCAAGAAGAATTTGAGATAGCTTAAAATATTAAACCACATAGAGGATAATTATATGTGTGCATTCGTATTATATTAAAGATCAGAAGCGAATTGGTAGTAGGAGGGAGAAAGAGAAAGATAAATTGTTTCAAACTTGTTTGAATCAGTTACTTCTTTGACACCTAAATTTATCTTTGAACTTCCGGGAAGCCAAGGTAAAAAGGGAAATACCTGCATTATATAGTTTTCATTGTGAAATATAAGAAAGCATTCAAGTTAGCCTGTTAAAACCCACCCCCACCAGCCCGTTCCATCCACACATTCCTCAAGAAGAAATTTATGATATGAATCCCTATATTGGAATATTGGAGCCAAGGAATCTGAAGTTGTTCTCAGCTGGCATTTAGTATCTTCCTCAATTGGGTTTACTTTTAATAAGAGCCCATAACGACAACAGAAGTAATCAGGATAATGGCTGGGATAGTAACAATCAATATCATCTCTACATTTCTTTCGATCCTTATTTCAGGGTTTCCTTCCTTCCCTCTTGGCTCAGGAACTCTCTGAGGTCAGGGGTTGAGCCTCGCTCGGTCAAACAGTCAGGTGGCCCCAGGTGGTTTCAGCTGCCTCCGTGCAGCATTAGAGTTATGTAGAAGCAAGGTGGAACCCATGGCAAAAACTCTTGAGGTGAATGGAGACAGGAAGGTTATGAAGTATGTCTAAGAGGGCTTTGAGACGATTGAGCTCCCAAACATGTAACAGAATGATTATTTCAGTGGGAATGAGTAAGCTCCTAGAAAGATAACAACTCTCTGTCTCCTACCATTTGAATTCAGAGGAATCTATTGTAAGTCAATATCCTTATGTAAAAACATTGCATAAGTCCAGGAAGACCACCATCATGATCCTCCAACCTGACCTGCCAGGCTTAAAAACAGCGGCTCTGCTGGGTGCGGTGGCTCACACCTGTAATCCCAGCACTTTGGGAGGCTGAGGCGGGTAGATCATCTGAGGTCAGAAGTTCAAGACCAGCCTGATCAACATGGAGAAACCCTGTCTCTACTAAAATTACAAAATTATCAGGGCATGGTGGTGTTTGCCTGTAATCCCAGCTATTCGGGAGGCTGAAGCAGAAGAATCGCTTGAACCTAGGAGGTGGAGGTTGCAGGGAGCCGAGATCGTGCCATTGCACTCCAGCCTGGGCAACAAGAGCGAAACTCCATCTCAAAAAAAAAAAAAAAAAAAAAAAAGTGGCTCTTTGCCTAAGAACTTACACACTCAGAAGCTTTGGACCTATCTTGTTGAATTCTTCACGTTCAGAGGTGTGGGTGGGGATTAGAGCTGAAATACTCCGCAGAAGAAAACAAGAGGAATCTATATTTTTGTTCCTGACAGAGAGGAGCAAAAAAAAAAGGGGATTGAGTAACCTTAAAATGGTGTTGGGAGGGCCTAGAGCCTGTGTGAGAAAGGAAGCTGAGGGAAGTTTAAAAACAGAAATGCCCAATGTTCCCTTTCTGAGCTGTTTACATTTTTGTGAAATTAACCCCCTCAGGAGACCCCAATCTTCACTAACGCCCATGATGCACGTACAGACCTTGTAAGGAGTTCGTATGAAGAAGCAAGAGACAGGGCTGACACGGATCACAACAGTGAGTGCTCAGGCTCAGCAGGATTACTCCTAAATGGAACTGGCTTGAGATCCCAAAGCCAGAGGCATTGATGAGAAGGAATATCTTCCCCACCCTCCATCCCCACTTCCAGGGGAATCTGGAATATTTTGAGGAAGACTGTTGGGTCACTCATCGATCTTCAAATAAAACATGAAACCAATCTTGCCAGCGCCTAAAGAGCAGTTGGCCACAGCAGACAAACAGTTTACCCAGCGGGAGCATGGAACTAGGTGTCACCTTCAATGCCTGATGTTTAATGAGGACAACCATCTCCAAAGGGAGGTTACCTGCCTGCCCACTGTGCAGTCTACTTCTAGGCAACCTAGCACAGTCCTCCCTGAGAGGGGGTTCCATGGGGCTCATTGAAGACAGTGAGTGGGGAGGAAAATCCTGCAGAAATTTACCATGTCTGGCTGGCCCTATGGCTCACTGCCATTTACATATGGGTCACAAATCAATCACTTGACCTCATGATCTGAATACCTTTTGTCCTCTTTGTCCTAGAGTGATCAAAGGAAGGAGATTTAGTCCCCACCCTCAGAGACAGAGAGTGCGGGCTCTTCATTCTGACTGGGGGGAAATGGTTCCTGCCCGCAGGACACTCCGAGTTCCCAAGGAGGGAGAAGTGTCCACATCGAGGACACAGATCAAAGCTGCCAGTAGACAGGCGAATATGGGCAGAGCCGCACTGCACACACACGATTCACAATTAACCAAGGAGTTGGAGTGAAGGTGCCAGCAGGAAATAGCTTGTTGGGCCTGGGAGTTTTGAGCTGAGCTGGATTTGGAGGGAGAGAGTTCTTACTAGCACCAACAGAAGACAGTCATGTGCTGCACGGTGTCCAGTACAGTGCGAGGCGTTTGCACGATGACCGCTCACCCGCGGTTCCCCTGCCTGCTGGAAGGGTAATCTCAAGCATGCTCACCACTTGCTTCCTAATAGAGGCCCCAAACAGCTCGCCACAATGCACACAAGAGGCAGACTCCGGATGACTTTATTTACACAGCTTAAGTTTTTCAACAGGGTCGAAGGGCATTCTCAGAGCACACGGGTGTGGCCCGGGACAGGCAGGTTCTGGAGGGGGCACCTGAACAGGTTTCTCCTCTGTGGCACCAAGTGACCATCTGTAAGTCTGAATAGCACTTTACAGTTCGCAAAGCTGTTTTACACCAAGCAGAACACTCATCTAGTCCTTACTAGGCTCGAGGCCAGTATCCTCTATATTTTATGGAGAAGGAAGCTGGGGCCTGAGGAATTATAAGACAAGTTTAAGGCCCCACGGCAGAAGGGAGGACGTGGTTTCTACCACCCAACCCTGGCCTAGCATCACAGCCTTCCGGCCGTTGACTTTGGGATGCAGAGCATTCAGAGACTATCAGAGTGCATCTATGAAAGGCCACCTGGTCATCTGCATTTCAATCTAGCTCTGCACATTTCATGAGAAACCCACAGAGGGAGGATGCAGAGCAGCAGCGTCTGGGAAGGCTGCCCACCTGGGCTCTGGCTCTCGGGAGGAGACGGGGAAGCCAGCGTCCCTTTTCCAAATGCGGGTCACCTTTGCCCCGGCCTGGGCATTGTTTGGGAGAGGAGAGCCTGGCCCTTGATGGCTGGCAGCTGTTGCCCTCCCCACGAGCGCCCCTGCCCTGCCGGCCCCTCCGGAGTCTGTGCCCATATAAGGGAAGCACTTCCCCGCGGCCGAGGTAGAGGCTGTGACGCCCCCGGTCCACGTCAGCGGCCGGCGGGAGGCGGGAAAGCCCAGCAGAAAAACAAGTGACGCGGCGCAGAAGGGAGGAGGCGGGTGGCGGGAGGGAGCGGCCACACCTAGCTGGGTTAACCCCTGCCCAGGCGGCCAGAGCCAAGGACTGAGTGTGGCCAGCCAAGGTCGTGGACTGTCTTTGAGCTTCTGTGTGAATGGGGGGCGTGGAGCCGGGGAAGTCGGAGGCCAGGGATTGCGCTGGTGACACCTGCCTGAGCACTTCTGTCCTGGGGTGGGCGCAGGTATTTGTGCTCTGGAGGATCTGCTCTTTGGACGTCCAAATGTGTTTCACAGCCTGCGCATTTTGCCTGGTGGTGTCAAAGACGCATATGACATACTGCAGAGCCTAGGGATTTTCCCATGGGTGTTTAAATACAATCACGTCTCCTATTGAAACTCAATCTCTTCTGTCCTGAAACAAGCAAACAAAAAGAACAACTGGCATCTGTGTTTCCAGAGACCCCCAGAAAGTCTCAGAAGAGGTGCTGCTGTAAGGGGACTGGCTTCTCATTAGCCAAGCAGCCTCCCGATCTCTTCCTCAGACCAGTCAAATAAAAAGGTCTGGCCTAGGGGCTGATGGAGAAGCAGCCTGAAAAATGAGGGTTTCCGGAGGCCTCTTGTCAGGCAGAGGCCAAGAAAAAAAACAGAAAAGGAAGAGAAACTGCAATGAGAACTCAGGGCTCATTCATGGAGCCTTCATTTTCCGGGGGCACTTCATTGTGGGGGGCACTCTGATTTCTGAGTCCAGCTGTGCACTCAGATAAATCCTGTTGGAGTGCTGTTCTCAGAGGCCTGCCCCGTCTCGCCTGAAATTGTGGGTGTGCGTGCCTGCCTGTGGTGGGTTGGGGAGTAAATTGGCTATCTCAGCCTCCGGGGAAAGTCCCCAGGGCCTCCCAACCATCCCTTCACACCCACAGTGCTTAGCCACCCACATTCGCTCCTCTATCTAAGACCTACTTCCTCTCTCTGCTTCCCCTGGCCCAGTCTCTCCCTGGTGGAGAGTTGTCTGGGTGGAAAACTCACCCCATCCCCAAGCTCTGGGTGCTGCGATAGAATGGAAGTTTGAGGCATGAAAAACAGCTAGTGGCCCTCCTTGGCAGGGCATTGGCCAAGGATGTGGCAAGTTTGCCTTGGCCAATGTCCCTGTCTCTGAGGCTTGGCCACAGTCCCTGTCTCTGAGGTTTATCCTCAGGGTGGCTGGTGAACATGGTTTTTCATGCCTGGGAATTTTAAAGCCTGCTGGAGGTGCCTTCCTTCCTCAGGAGCCAGTGTCCTGGGACTCGATGATACCAAAGTTGCTGAAGAATAAAAACAATGGGGTAGTGTTTGTGTGTCTGCCTGGACAGTACTGCATAGTGGTTATGGGTGTGGGCTTTGGGGTCAGATGGGAGCTTAGCTGTGCCACTTGCTGGTAGGTCTTCTGGCAAGTTCCCAACCTCTTTGAGCCTCAATTTCCTTGTTTGCAAAATAGAAGTAAAAGTATTAATCGTATTGGTTTTTTTTTTTTTTTTGTGGCAGGGTCTCACTCTGTCTCCCAAGCTGGAGTGCAGTGGCAGGATCACAGCTCACTGCAGCCTTGACCTCCTGGGCTCAAACGATTCTCCCACCTTAACCTCTGGAGTAGCTGGGACCACAGGCATGTAACACCATGCCTGGCTAATTTTTTGGGTATTTTTTGTAGAGACGGGGTTTTGCCATGTTGCCCAGGCTGGTCTCCAACTCCTTGAGCTCAAGCAATCCATCTGCCTTGGCCTCCCAAAGTGCTGGAATTATAGGCATGAGCCACCGCACCTGGCCTGCATTGTTCTTTTGAAGATAAAAAGAGATCACGTTTATTAAGCATTCTGCACATATGTTCACTCTTTCCACAATATTTGCACACCCAACACATAGTAAACACATTAAATAGTAACTTTTATTACTATTAGCAGTGGTAGCAGTATCAGAAAAGTCCTCTTGGACACCACATGGAGAGTTAGCCGGAGTCACCAGGTGTTCCAGGTTTGCCTTTGGTGGTCCCCTGCTTCTCACCTTTCTTCGAGGTTGCTCTGGTACCTCATCACCTCCACCACCTCTTCTACCATCCTGACCTCAGCCTGGCCTGGAAGAAAGTGCAATGAGTGTGGAAGCACAAGACCAATGCTTCCACCCCAGCTTCGCCCTGCCCTGGGCCACTCCACCCTTCTGAGCCTCAATTTCCTTATCACTGAAATAGGGGGAATACTTTCTGGCTGGCTTCATTTATTGTGAGAGTCAAGAGAATAAACGTTTGTGAAAATACTTTGAAAACAGCCCCTAGCTATCAGTTTTCCACCAGGCGAATTCTCCCTTCTCATCCTCAGCACAAGCTCCTACCCCATTCCTGCCCTTCAAGTCTCTGTCGATTTTCATGGCTTTGGGCATTTTGTTCACAGTTCTGTTGACGTTCCCTTGACCTCAGAATTCTGGAGGTGGCTTAATTCCGACTTCCCCTATGGACACCTCCTCAGGGCAGGAAATATGCCTTATTCATTCATCCTGTGATCCCAGTGCCAGGCCCAGGAAGTGCACATAGTAGGAGCTCAGTCAACGCTGGTTCCCTTTCCTCTACCGGCAAATCCCAGGGATGGAGGCCTGAAAAAGGCCCCAGTAGAATTTAAGGGAGCAGACTCTGTCCGAGAGAGAGAGAGAGAGAGAGAGAGAGAGAGAGAGAGAGGTTAGGGAAAAAGGGAGGACAGGAGGAAAGGAGGGGAGCGGCCCTGCGCTGCACGGGCCAAAGGATGCCCACTGTCTCCACACATAGATGCAAGGTAATACCAGTCTCCACAGGGGGACGTTGTGCTGACTGGTTTTAATCAGCGTTCCCAAGGCTGGGAGAACCTCTGAGAGCCTCAGCAGAGAGCCAAGCCACTCTTCCTGGTAGGAAAGCAAACATTCTAAAAGGGAAGTCCTTGGGTAGCAAGTTCCACTTCCTCACAGCCAGAGCACTAACCTACAACCCCGCCCTCCCTTCCTCCCCCACCACACAGGCAAACCGTTTCCTCTTCTGCTGAGCTCATGGAAACAAAGAACAGCTGTCCTCTCACTGATTGGTTTAAACATAAGAGACTCTTGCTTTACCTCCCCAACCCCTCACCCCAACCTCTGAAGACCAAAATCTCAGCACAGACCGGCTCCCCTCAGGCCTCCACCCACTCCCCTGGGCATAGAGGGGCAGTCCCTGGGCCGCCCACAGACTCCCTCCTCCCTGTGGTGACCAGCCTCTGCCTGCCACTGAGACACACCTGTCCACCCTCGGTGGGGTGACTGCAGCTGCCCAGCCACTGGCTCTTACCAGTGTGGCTTTGGCGTTCACACTTTTGCCACCATGATTTTGTCTCTGCAGTGGGCCTTGCGCAAGGCTGGGAGGAAACAGCCTCTGTAGAAATCAAGGTTTCCTGCTTTGTAAGGGCTGATGCGGTGCCATGGAGATATCTCCTATGACTTCGCCAGGCAAACTGCAGGCCAAGGGAAGAATCGGGAGTGTGAAGTCCTGAGTTCACAGCTACTCAGAAACCCCTCTAAGCCTCAGTGTTTTCATTTGAAAAACGACAGTGGCAAACTGCTTATAGAGTGACTGTCAGGATCAAAAGAGATGTGGTTATGAAGGTGCATTGAAAATGGTGCCACCATGGACACACGAGTTGCTATTTCTGCCTGCCACCTCCACAGACCCCAGGTCACCACCAGCTGCCATCTTTACAAGTGGCCCTGCCTTCCTGAAAACCCCAAACCAAGACTTGCCTCCCTGGGCATCTGAATCCACCCCATCCTGTCTCCTTTGGCTTACTTACTCAATCTACACCACAGGGAAATGCATCCATTGCTTAAGAAGTGTGGAAAGTTTCCTCCAGTTTTTTCCATGGTTTGTGTGCTTGTCTTACCTGTTCTGCCTCCTTCCTAGCACCATGGGAGTATAAGCTGGCTCCTCTGCAATGCATCCGTGGCCAGTACCTCTGTTCCGTCACAGCACAGGATAACAATAAGTGTGCCAAATGGAAGTGTGTGGGGGGGAGAGGGCACACAGCCAGATGGCTCCTTGGGGCAAAGCCTTGTTTCTACCACATAGGACTTTGTAGACGTTGCTCTCTGGCTATAGAGGAGTTTTGTGCTCATTTTCTCTTGTGAATCAAGCTAATTTTGGATTCACTGGGACACAATAGTGAACCGAAAGACAGCTGCCTGCAAGAGGAGCTCAGAGAACCCAGCAGAATCAAGCCCTGGGAAGCCTTTTAGAGGATGATTTGCAGAGAAGGAGTGGGACAGTCATAAAGGTCCCATGCTCTCAGTCCTCAGCAGGCTGTCCCTCCCAGTCCCAGGCTCACCTTGCAGAGGTGTGGTGGAGGACAAGCACACCCAGAAGCTTCCAGTCTGAAAGCTGACTGGCACAGCCCACCTCCATGCCAGCCACGTTTCTGGGGCCAATGAGCCTCTGAGCTGGGATGTTCTAGGCAAACAACTGCCCTCCTGCCTCAAGGAGCAGAAAGTTCCAGAAGATCCAGGGTAGCTTTATCCCTGACTTAGCAAGCAGACCTAGAAGTGGGATGGAGAAGGGCTTTGAATCTCCCTCCAAATGTCCAGAGAAATCTCCTTGGAAATTTGATTGATTATTGATTATTGTAACAAGAGTTCCTCCTCCTCCAGGAAACTCTCCAGAGTGGTCTTCTAATAGAGGCAGAACTGTGGGATGGGTGGTCGGAGGTTCCAGCCGCTGTGCTAGACCGCTTGGGTTCAAATCTTATCTTCAACAAGTTACCTAATATTCGCTGTGCTTCAGTTTCCTCATCCATAACGTGGAAATTACAACAATATCTATCACATAGGATTGTTTTTGATTAATGAGTTACTATGTGCAAAACACTTAGGGCTCAGTATTGTTATTATAAGAAAGGACTTTACTTAAGAGGCCTCCTAGTTTAATTTCTCTACCATTATGAAAAAGAAATTATCTCCCTGATTCTCACACCTTTGTTTCTTTCTTTTCTTTTCTTTTCTTTTCTTTTTTTTTTTAAGAGAAGGGGTATCACCATGTTGCCCATGCTAGTCTCAAACTCCTGGGCTCAAGCCATCCACTCACCTCAGCCTCCCAAAGTGCTGGGGTAATAGGCATGATCAATATATAATATATATGACATTATATATAATATATTATGTTGCTCCTGGCCTCTGAACTCCAGGTTCAGTGAGAGGAGAATGCTCAGTTCCTTCCTGTGGACTATGAAAGCCACAGGAGCCATTCATCAACAGCAATGGGGTGATGAGAGCCATTTGGGAGTATTAGGAAGTGGAAGGTCTGAGAACCTTTTCAAACTAAGAAACCCACCTGGGCAAAGTGTCCCTGGCTTGACTCATTCAGTGCCTGTCCTGCCATATATTTATTATAACTATATTATATCCCAGAACTTTCACATTTATTGTGTTATTTAATCTTCATGATGATCCCACAGAATAGGCTATAAAGATCTTATCAGAGAAGCTGACTGGGACCCTGGGATGGCTGTCCCACCTCCTGTCCTACTGAGAAGGATCCCATCCATCTTTGCTGCAGGCCATTCCACTGAGGAAGCTGCAAAGTGGTTCCATGGAGGACCAGTTCAGAGTCCATAATAACAGGATGACTTAATGACAGGTTGAATCAGTTTGTTATTTGGAGCAGGCACTGCAGGGAAAGGGCTGGCCACGTCAGACGTGGCTCATCCTCTTCCTTCTTCAGAAACACTCCCACTTAATGCTTGACCTCCCAGAGTCAAGGAAGTATGTGACACTATGGCTAGAGCCAAAATTTGCAAAGTCAAGTGCACATCCAGCCTGCTAACAAGAAATTCCAGGTGCCCCGAGGACAGTGGTGCTGGCCTCAAAGTCACAAGAGCTTTCTGGGTTTAGGCTCCCCCTGCACTGACTCTGGGGAGCTGGGAGTAAGCCACCATGCACCTGGCCTGGGAGGATCATCCTGCCCTGCTTACAGGGGAGAGGGACAGAGCCTGTCAGTCACAGCCCCAGCTCTCCGGCATGATGCCAGAAGTCAGGAGCCTGGTGAACTCTCTCGCTCAGCCACCGCCTCTCTGGATCTCAGACCCCTTCATTATAAAGTGAGGATATCGGACTAACCATACCTAAGATAGCCGTGAGCTTGGACAGCCTGGATGACCTTCTCTGTGCCAAATTACCCTCATTCCTTCCATCTTGTGTCATTTGCCTGCCACTTATCGGTCTCAAATATATCTTTTTTTAATCAGTTTTATCAGGCTTTTATCAGTTTAGTTCAATTCAACGTTCCCCAAGCAGCTGGTATACACCCGACATTGACCCGATACTGGAAAATCAATGGTGCTAAGATATCTGTTTTCAGGGTGCTTCCAGTCTAGCAGAGGAAGGCAGGCAAGGGAATAGACAATGAGACCAGGGTCTCTGGAAGCTGTGGGAAGGAGAAGAACAGGGAAAAGATCCCACCAGGCCAGAAAGGATCTTCCTGAGGAGACTTGGGTCTGAGAAGAAACTCACCCTTTCCAGGAGAAGTAGGGGCAAGGGAGAAGGGGACTAATATTTTTTGTTTGTTTTGTTTTAAGATGGGGTTTCACTATGTTGCCCAAGCTGGAGTGAATGACTATTCACAGATGGAATAATAATGCACTGTAGCCTCGAACTTTGGGCTCAAGGGATCCTCTCATCTCAGCCTGCTGAATAGCTGAGACTATAGGTGTAAGCCACTGCAACTGGCTGGGGGGACTAACTTGTAAGTTATTATTATTATTTTTAATTTATTCATTTATTTTTGATACAACGTCTGGTTATATCGCCCAGGCTGGAGTGCAGTGGCGTGATCTCAGCTCACTGCAGCCTCCATCTCCTAGGCTCAAGTGATCCTCTCACCTTAGCCTCCCGAGTAGCTGAAACTACATGCACGCACCACTACACTTGGCTAATTTTTGTATTTTTTGTAGAGGTGGGGTTTCACCGTGTTGCCCAAGCTGGTTGCAAACTCCTGAGCTCAAGCCTCGCCTCCCAGAGTCTTGGGATTACAGGCATGAGCCACCGTGCCTAGCCTTAAGTAATTATTTCTAATAGACCAAACACCATACTAGACAACTTACATGCATTATTTCACTTCATTCTTATAACCTTTTGAGTAAGTATTAAGCCCATTTTACAGATGAACAAACTAAGGTTCAGGGTGCCTAAACCCATACTATAGGGTCAAGCTGAGACTCAAATTCAAATCTGCCTGATTCTAGAACCCACTCTCTTTCCACCCAACTAACAGAGTGTGAAGGGCACAAATAGCTGAGACTTTGAATACTGGGCAGGGCCTGGGCCTGTTGGCCTTTTCTGAATCCTCCTGGCATCTTCCCCAGCCAACAGGAGAACTGCCACTTTAAGAGGCATAGCCCCTTAGAAGGGTTGGTTTCCATTCATTTTTAATGGCCCAGCTGCCGTGGTCTCCCTGCCTCCCCGTGGACTAGTCCAGGAGTTTCTCTGCAACTGAGCACTCACCACACTGGGGCCTGTCAATGTTTAATGGCAGCAAGGATCTTATCTCGGTTACCCAAGTCGTTTAGATTACTCCTGCACAGGGTACCTGGAGCATGAGGGAAGGCAGCAGATGGCAGACCCGTCAGTCACCCCACTGCTCTGCGGAGGGAGGAGGGATTATTGGAGCAGAAAGGTTGAGAGGGTGGGAAAAACCGAGGGTGGCAGGGAGACACACTGTAACAGGACAGAACGCCTCGCTGCACATTTGCATGGCCCTGGCTGTGTTCTCCACCCTGCTTATTCTCGGTCCCTCCCATAGGGACTGCCCACTGCACACACTCTTAAGGGCCTCCTGGGAGACCCAAAACACAGGGGAGCGAGTGGTTGAATTTCTGTGGAGCTTGACCACAGAAAGTGACCTTTGAGCCCACTCTGGTGTTCCCTGGGCATCAGAATCTCTGCTTATTTTCAGGGAGAAAACACAGCACTACTTGTCTCTCTTACGAACTGTTGAAAACTCTGACCTCAGGTGCTCCAGGGACATGGGTGTGTTGCAAAGGTCACACAAACCATACCTTCAGTACAACCTCACAGATTCGTAGATGTGTGAGCTGGGTGGTGGGGGCCGGGGCTGGGGAGGCGTCCTGGGTCCTGGCTCTAGAGTACCCTGAAGGGGAGGGATAGGTTCTTGCTGCTCCCCCAGGCCCAGGGAATGCCTGGATCAGATAGTCAAGTTCTATTTGGGGAGTAGAACGTCACAGTTCAAACACAGAACCAGAGGCCACTCTGATGTTATTTACAGACCTTGTCTAATGATCTAGCCTCCAAGCTGGAAGGGAGGGCAGTGGGCTTGCTGCCTTCTCCAATTTCTCCTGCTCTCTGAATTTCTTATATCCTGTCACCATCCATCACCCTCCTACCTTGCCTCCATCCACGAGCACCCTGTGCTGCCGGATCTGATGTGTCACTCACAGTTGGGAGCCTGGAGAGAGTGTTCTTAGGACAGAGGGAGGGGACTGGGAGCAGAACAGAGGCCCCACCACCAGTGCCAGAGGACCCAGAGAGGTTCCTAGACATGGGGCTGGGGAACTGGGAGGGGGAGAGGGGCAAGGAGGGCCCAGGGAGGCCTCATGGGGTCGGGTGAACATTTCCCTGCCCGGCGTTCCGGGGCTTTCTGCCTGATGGGAGTTACAGTGAAAAACAGCAGGATGCTTTTCTAGGAAGACTTCGGCAGGTTGGGGGTGGGGGGCAGTAAGGGTGGTTTCATAATTATTTCACTGCTAGTTCAAATGGGAAGAAAGCTGGCTGACTGGACCAATAATAGGCAGCACATCAGACAAATGTTCACAGGGCTGGGACCCTTGACTCCTAGGGTGGGCTTTTGAAGTTTGAACTTCCAGGGACTGGGGAATCCTGAAGGATGTTTCTGAGACCCTGTGCAGCTTGATACCAATGGTGTTAAGATTGAAGGCACCGGGCTTGTCTGCTCTGAAAAGCACATGCTACCTCATGTGTCACTTGCTGAGGTTTCCATGTCGATGAAGTCCCTCTTCCTGACTCCTCCCTTTACCTTCAACATACACGCGTGGCGTCTGCGCCAACTGCTTCATAGCCTTTACCCCCGCAAATAGCACAGCCCCTGATATGCACGTGGTATGTGTAACAACAGTCCCTACCTCAACATGCTATGAGAATTAAGTGAGATACTCTGTGGAATGCCTAGACCAACACTTAGCACACAGTTAACTTAGTAAGTCAGCTCGTGTTACAGAGGCAGCAGTGACGGTACGCAGGCAGGCAGCTCGGCTCCAACCTCAAGGCATGTTGCTGTGTAGTCCTCCCATCCATGGCTAATCCCCGTATCATAGATCTTCACTTTAAGGAAAACTCACTGGTTAACCCCTCTCCAGCTTCTAGCACACACCAAGCCCTGAGCATAATTGTGTTCCATGTGCTTTTCCTTAAAGCCATAAAAACTTACTGAGCAACTACCATGCTCTAAAGTACTGGCAAATGAAGGTGAATAAAACAGGGTCTGTGCTGTCAGCAAATGCTCAGTTTATCTGGAGAGACAAGACGGATTCTTCCTGAGTAGTGAGGACTACAGGTGCGCGCTACCCCATGCCCCACTAATTTATTTCATTTTATTTTATTTTATTTTATTTTATTTTATTTTATTTTATTTTATTTTAATTATGTGTGGAGACAGGATCTCCCTATGATTCCCTGTCTAGTCTCGAACTCCTGGGCTCAGGTGATTCTCTCCTGCCTTGGCCTCCCAAAGTGCCGGGATTACAGGCGTGAGCTACCATGCCCAGCGAAGAGCATTGCTTTCTTGGAAAACCAAGTCCAAGGAGGATGGCATTGATTTTTTTTCCCTAGGAAGGCCCTGTGGGAATCCCAAGAAAACTGAATGAAAGGCAGCTAGCAGCCGTTTAGCTGTGGGTCATCTTCACCTGCCACTCCCTCTTCCAAGGGTGGAGGCCCAGTGCTCATCTTTTCCAGAGAAAAGGACAAGCTTGAAGTTCCCAGCCAAGCCCTCTACTGGAGGCAGCTGGGCTGGGCTGGAAGGAGGGGAAAATCCAGTCTGAGGCAGAAGCACGCTTTGGGGTTCTGCCTCCTGAGTCAGTTCTGGCTGCCCAGGGGCAAGGAGGAGTGACCGAGCCCCACCCAGATCTCTGGGATGCTACGTTTTCGTATTTTACATCAGGATAAGCTCTCCTCTTCACAGTCTCAGGGCACCAAGTTCTTGTAAACAGAGGGAAATATACTCTAGCAAAACTTCCCAGATCTGATCTACTCATTCAACAAAGTATTTACTGAGTACTCATTCATGCCGGACTGTTCTACATGCTAGGGATACGGCAACGAACACGGACAGGCAAAAACCCCTGCTCCCTTGAAGTTTATATGCTACTAGGGAAGACAGACGGTAAATAAGGAAATACCTAAAACATTAATGATATTTACTATTGATAGATATTAATGATATTTATTAATGATAAATACTATTAGTGATAAAGGCTAATGTGAAATAATCCAGCAGCAAAGTGGGATAGAAGGTGCCAATAGTGAGGCCGGGTGTGATGGCTTATGCCTGTAAGAAGCACTTTGGAAGGCCAAAGCAGGTGGATTGGTTGAGGTTAGGAGTTCAAGACAAGCCTAACCAACATCATGAAACCCCATCTCTACTAAAAATGCAAAAAAGTATCTGGGCATGGTGGCACATGCCTGTAGTCCAAGCTACTCGGGAGGCTGAGGCAGAAGAATCGCTTGAACCTGGGAGGCGGAGGCTGCAGTGAGCTGAGATCCCACCACTGCACTCCAGCCTGGGCAACAAGAGGGAGACTCCATCTCAAAAAAAAAAAAAAAAAAAGAAGGTGTCAACAGCGAGCATATGATTGAAAGTTTAGATTGGACAGCCAGGGAGGGCCTCATGGAGAAAGTAGCCTTTAAGGGAGGCATGAGGATTCTGAAGGAATAGAATTCCAAGCTGAGGAATGGCACATAGAAAGGCACTGGGGCAGAGTGGCATGCGGCTGGAGATCGGAGAGCAGGGGAGAAAGCAAAGAGGTGGAGTCAGAGGTGGTGGGGGACACCATCTTAAAGGGCGTCATAGGCCATGATGAGAATGATGAGGACCTGGGCTTTTCCTCTTAGTGAGAAGGAGCGGCGGAGGAGAATTTTGGCAGAGGAGTCAGATGATGTTTTTTAAGAGACTGTGCTGTCAGCAAATGCTCAGTGTATCTGGAGAGACAAGACGGATGCTTCCTGAGTAGTGAGGACTACAGGTGCACGCTAGTCCTTTTTTAAGAGACTGTTTCTGACAGCTGTGCTGGAAATAAGTGAGAGCTGGGTGTCAGTGGGAAATGGTGGTGGTTTGGTTTGGGTTGTTGGCAGTTGGAAGGTAAGAAGAGACTGGACATTTTAAAGGAGGAATCTACAGGGTTGGCTGACAAAATGTGGGTTGTGAGAAAAACCTATGTGTGCCAGGCACTATGTGAATAACTATGTGAATATGTAATGTCGTTAAAATTTTACGTTAATCACATAAGCAAGGTTCTACTGCATTTTTCTTTTTTTTTTTTTTTTTCTTGAGATGGAGTCTCGCTCTGTCGCCCAGGCTGGAGTGCAGTGGCGCGATCTGGGCTCACTGCAACCTCCGCCTCCTGGGTTCACGCCATTCTCCTGCCTCAGCCTCCGAGTAGCTGGGACTACAGGCGTCTGCCACCATGTCTGACTAATTTTTTATATTTTTAGTAGAGACAGGGTTTCACCGTGTTAGCCAGGACGGTCTCAATCTCCTGATCTTGGGATTCGCCCGCCTCTGCCTCCCAAAGTGCTGGGATTCGTCGTGAGTCACTGCACCGGGCCTTTGCAAGGTTCTATTGTTATAGCCCACTTTATAGACGTGGAATCACTTAGAGAGGCCAAGTGACTGGAAAAATCACACAGCTAGCAAGAGACAGAGCTCTGGCATTTATTTATTTATTTTTGTTTTTTGTTTTGTTTTGTTTTCTAATTCCAGGTTAAGTTCACATAGAGCTGGTATTTAAACCAAATCTTCCACTGAACATGGACCTTGAACTCTTAGCAGCTACGCTGTAAAAATCTCATCTATTCATTCAACAATTCTCCATTGCTCATCAGCTCTGCTTCAGGAACTGGTCTACATGTTGAGGATGCAAAGATGAGTAAGAGAAAGTCCTTGACTTTGAGGAATTTACGGTTTGGAGGCGGAGACAGAGGTAAATAGAAATAACAACAGCGATATAACCGTGCAAAGTCCTAAGCTCTCAGAGGAAAGGTGAGAAAAGACCCCTCAGAGGAGGTGACGTGTGGGCAGATGATGAGTAGGGCTTTGCCAGAAGAGTAGGAATGAATGGAAAAGCATTCCTGGCAGACGGAGCTGTGTGTGCAAAGGCCAGGAGGGGCAGAGGCAAGGCCCCGAGAAGGGCAAGCACTGGTGCAGTGTCTTGTTGCGGGAGCAGCGCGAGGAGGCCTGGGAGGTGAGATGAGACAGAGAAATGAGCAGGGCAGTCAGGAATGCCTGGAAAGGGCTTCCCCAGGCCAGGGGCAGTCGTTGCAGTTACCAAGGGGGAGTGGAGCCAATCAGATCTCTCCTTCTGTGGAGGGTGGACACCAGACAGCGGACACAGTTTTCCCTATTTCAGCATGACGCTCCCTCGGAAATCTGGTAGGACTGAGAGAACAGTCCACGTTTCCAGGAAACAAACCGTACTCTGTCCCTGCGTGCGTGTCTCTCTGTGTGTCCGTCTATAAATATCCTCAGACACAGCACTTGGCTGCAGTCTCCCCCGGGCCCCCGCGGCATCTTGCTCACACTGCCCAGCTGCCTCTGCCCCTCCTCCTCTCTCCTGGCCAGGACCGCCCCGGCAAACACCAGTTTCACTGGCCGCAGGCAAGGCTGGGTGGGGGCCAGGACTGTGACCTCTGCCTTATCATTACTCCCCACAGGACACCAAAGCAAGTGTCCAAACGGCAGCAGGAAGGGTGAGAATTTGGCTCAAGGAGGAAATTTGGAGACTGTTAAACCCAAGCTGAGCATGAACTGATGCCCCAGTGGGGCGGAAAGGGGAAGTTTGTTTCAAAACCTAACCCACATCCAATAGTTCACAGACCATCTTGATAAAAGGCTGTGAATGGATGAGATGGTGACCCTTGTCCCATCCAGCTCTGTGATCCTTCAGATCAGATTGGTCAGGGGAGAGATAGCAACAGAGAAAGACAGAATATATATATATGTGTGTATATATATATACACACACACATACACATATATGTATTTGTACACACACACACGTAGAGACAAAGACAGACACAGGAAATGGGCAGAGACAGAGGGAGGCAGAGGCAGATAGACAGTCAGAGACAGATAGACAGTCAGAGACAGAGATGGAGCTCCCAAGTATGGGTTCGAACCATGACAATTTTTTTTTTTCTATTTTTCGAGACAGAGTCTCACTCTGTCGCCCAGGCTAGAGTGCAGTGATGCGATTTTGGCTCACTGCAAACTCCACCTCCCAGGTTCAAGCGATTCTCCTACCTCAGCCTCCCAAGTAGCTGGGATTACAGGCACATGCCACCATGCCTGGCTGATTTTTGTATTTTTAGTAGAGATGGGGTTTGGTTTCACCATGTTGGCCAGGTTGGTCTTGAACTCCTGACCTCAGGTGATCCACCCACCTTGGCTAGCCATGACAATTTTCAAAGACACAGCACGGGCAGATCTGTGAGAAATGTTACACAGGATTAATGTGATACACATCAGAGTCTAGCTCAGTTCCCCTTCCAGATTTCCAGCTCAGAAATTCATACCACTGCCTCCCCTTTTATTGTCAGCCCTGGAGAAAAAGAAAAAGAAAACCAAAAACAAAGTAACGCAAAAACCCAGAGGGACAAGGAAACAGAGGGAAACCCCAGACTCCCACAGGTAAGTACTGAGGGCAGGTTCCTCCCCAAGTGCTTCCAAACCCTTCCGTTCCTAGCCAAGGGGGAACTTGGATTTCCAGCATCTCTTCCTGAGTCTGAGCCCCATCCAGCAGGTCAGGGCCTGGCTGGGGGCGGCCAGGGAGATGTTTCCAGGCACTGGCTGTCTCCCACCCTTCTAAAGTACTAGGACTTGGTACATCTCACCAGGCAGCTGAACTGAGCACTCGAGTCAGCCAAACACCCACCTGGGCCCTCGGCTCGTCAGGGGCCACCCTGGGAGACACAAGTCCTGTTCTCCATGTACTCTAGTGTGAAGGATAGGCCGTGTGACCTCAGCAGGCCCCTTCCTTCCTGGGACCCAGTTCCCTGGTCTGTAAAATGGGAATAGAAACATTTGCTCTGCTAACCCACAGGATGGTGATGAGCAGGGATGGAAATGGCGGCTGTGAAGGACATCCGTGAGCTGTGTGTGAAGCACAGTTTGGGGGATCCTGATGTTCTAAGGCTGGTTCGTGTTCATGTCATCCACAGCAGGCTTCCAACCAGAGCACGGATAGAGTTGGCTTTCTTAGGAGTGTGCTTTCTTGGAGGGTGAACCTGAATTGGGGTATCTTCAAGAAGACCAGTTTGGGGGCTGCCTCTCTCCTTCAGAGGTTTGTGTAGAGAGTGTGGGCGGGGTAGAGGTTGGGAAGAGGCCATCTGGGGGGAAGAAAGGCTCTTCCAAAAGGCTTGCATCCTCCTGGCCCAAGCAGCACCCCACACCCTCTTCTCCACCCACCAACCCCAAATCTTCAGATTCCTCTGGGCAGCTCCGGCCTCAGTTCCTTGGTCCCTCAGGTCTCCAGGTAAGAAACCAGTCTGCGGGAAATGGGGGAAGCAGATCACTCTGGGAGCGTCCTCCTCCATCTCCCCCTTCTCCACCGGCAGTTCATACTAGCAGGATCAGAGACAGAGCTGAGGCCAAGGAGCGGAGGGACTCAGCCAACCTGGTTCAGACGCCTGCGGGGAACCTGTCCCATAGCCCTGTTTGTGAAGTTGATCTTTCTCTCCCATGGGCTCAGTAAAATCTCTAAATTTGAAACTTATAAAACCCAGCATCAGTGTCATGACTATGAGACAATTATCACTTACCGAGTCCCTCCTCACACTGGGCCAGGCGTTAGACACTTTAACACTGGGATCCTCTCCCAGTTCTGTGGCTGAATGTGCCCCGATTGACACATAAGGAATCTGGGATTCCATAAGGGCAAAAAACATGCCCAAGGTCACATACTGTGGCAAGTGGCAGTATCAGGCTGTTGTCCCAGGTCCCCCAGACTTGGAAACCTGTCACCTGGGAAACGTGTCACTCAGGGAAGGCATGTGGCTGAGGGAAGTGAGATATAGTATCTTCAAATCCACTCTAAGAACCAGAAAACATCTCCCTCGAGTTGAGCGCTCTGCACCCTTAGGGTAAGAATGGCACTCAGTTGGCGGGGCACAGTGTTCACGCTTGTAATCCCAGCACTTTGAGAGGCCAAGGCGGGTAGATCGCTTGAGCCCAGGAGTTTGAGAAACCAGCCTGGGCAACACAGTGAGACCTCGTCTCTACAAAAAATACAAAAATTAGCCACGAATGATGGTGTGTGCCTGTAGTCCCAGGAGGTGGAGGTTGCAGTGAGTCTAGATCATGCCACTGCACTCCAGCTTGGGTGACAGAGCTAGACTCTATCTCAGAAAAAAAGAAAAGAAAAGAAAAAAGAATGTCACTAAATCAAATTGTAGCCCAATGGATTATCTGGCACCTGCCTGACTGGAGAGACACTGTGATAAGGGAAGGGTTTGAGGAATAGCAAGGGCTTGTGAGAGGACCCAGGGCTGACCGGGGTGAAGAAGGAGAGCATGCAGACAGTGGCCATTGTAAATATGCCTTCTGTAGACAGGGAAGTCACCCAGCTGCCCAGTAATAGCAAGAGCTACTGTTTATGTTGCATCTGCCTGGACCTAGTCATTGCACAGCACATCATCTGTATGCTCCTCCCAGCAACTCTCTGGATTGTTCTATGATCATCTCCATGTATCAGATGAACAGGCCAGGGCTTAAGTGACCTGCCAAGGACATGTTGTTAAGAACTGGTAGAGCTAAGATTACAATCCAGGTCACTCCTGAGCCACACTTTCCCTGACACTTCCCGGCACGTCACGCATTTCTGTAGCCCAGTCTGACAGATTGAGGAATCCTTTGAGAAAGGCTGGCTCCATTTGCTCTGGTTCTGCATTTGCCCAGCATCACCAGGAGGGAATGGATGACTTGAGCCAGTTCCTGACACCAGCCTTCTAAATGGACTGGAGCTCACTGTAAACGGTCACAGTGGCGTTCTGTTTATCCATTCACCCACCTACTGTATGTTTGGTTGGGTGAGCCAGGCCTGTAGGTGTTAACCAATTCTGGTCACCTGAAAAATAAAACAAAGACAAGTTCTAGAACTGTCAAAACAAGACGGGCCCTGCCACTCTAACCGAGGTTCTGCTTCAGGGAGTTGGGGTGGTGGGAGGGGCAGAGGCTACCTAAGGAGCCAGTTCAGGCTACAGCTTGGGATATACAGGCAAAAGTCCTGGCTGTGTGTCCTGGGACAAGTTACCTAACCTCTCTGAGCTTCATTTTTCTACCAACCTCACAGAATAAGCGTTTGTAAAATAACTCAGCCTTATAGTCTGCCCGAAGTTACCACAGCTGCTGTGGGTGCCTGCCTAGCCCACTGGCCCCTCCACAGCAGGCATTGCCATGGGGCCTCACTCCTGTCACCTGATAAGATGACGCCTCTGGCTCCTTAAGACTCAGCGTGCCGCCTCCTTCAGGGTCTTGGAAGCCTTTGTTGGTGCCCCGCCCCCTCGGCCGCCTACCACCATCAGGAGCCTTCCCCAGGGTTCATGATCCTGTAGTAGTTGCCCAGCACCCTCCCTGCTCTGCCAGCTCCTGTCTGTACCCTCAGCCTGGGAAGGATGATCACATGGTGGTCATCTATGTGTAAGTGTCTATGAAAAGGGTGATTCTGGGAAGTGGCGAAGCAAAAAGGGGATGCTGACAGGGCAGATGGGAGGGGCCTCCGCTAGCCCTGTCTACTTCACAGTTTGAGTTCGCTTTCTCCACCCTGTGTGGCCACAGGCTGCCTCCCAGACCAGCCTGACTATCCTGGGGAGTATCATCCTGCAAACAGTTGTCTCTTGGGGTGAGGATGCATTGCCCCCTCAGGCTGGGAGTCCCAGGCAGAGGCCATGCTAACCCCCTTCCCCTGTGCATGGGGCTCACCTGGCCCAGCAGGTATCAGAGCCCAGGCTGGCTGATCCGACCTGAGCAATCACCTGCGTCTGGGTAAGACAGTGATCTCACCAGGCTTTTGGTTTGGTTTGGTTTTGTCTTCTTGTCCAAGAACCCAAGGCCTATTTTACAATCCCCTGACTCCTTTCCTCTGAACAGAGAAACAAGCAGGGCTTCCTCCGTCCGGACCTCACACTGACTTGGCTAGCAGGAGCACCGGAGAGACGGCTCTGTTGCAGGGGTCATCGGCCAAGGAGGTGGTCTACCTGGTGGGTCCTTCCCGCTGCAGGGCACACAGAGTGGCTCCCGTAGGGCTGAGCACGAGGCAGTGGCTCCTGACCCTCCTGCAGCATCGGCATCGCCCCTGCCGGCCGCTGCCGGGAGCCCAGGACCTGGCGGACAGGAGAAGCCCCACCCCTGGCTCAGCACAAAACCCACAGCACCTTCCCCGGTGCACAGACGCGGTCACACGCACGCCCGTCCACACACACCCAGAGGAAGTCAGACCGGTGAGCAATGGTGACTGGCTTTGAATAAACACAATCGGCGATTTCAGACCTCTGGGGACCAGGTACCTTTTCTGGGCCTCGAGGCTCAAGCACCAAGCGGAGGCCTGGCGCCCTCTGCCGGTGAGCTTGGGCGCGCACACCCACTCTGTGGTTAATAAGCTGGGGGAGCCGCCTCCTCTGTGCTGGGTCCTGTGGGATGGCAGAAATTCTCTCGCTCCTTCCTCTCCGTCTAGGGGGTCAGAGTGATTTACTTCAAGTCATTCTCCCAAAGGTAAGATCGTCTCCCTATCGTGTGGAAGGAAAGATGAGGCTCAGAGAGTTTAAGCAAATGTCCCAGGATCACACAGCAGGTTGGGGGCCGCCCTGGAATTGGTCTACTTCACTGGAGAACCAGAACTGACGTCATTGGGCCCACCCAGACCCCCGCAGGAGTCCGCGCCTGGGTCTCCCCCTCACCCTGTTCTCCCCGGTCAAAGGCCAACGCTGGACCGTTTCTATATCCTGGGCCTGCTCAGGGAGGGTTCTGGGCTAAAGGATCGCGATGCTGGGCAAATGCTCTGTCAGCCACTTAGTGGGGAAGCGTAACTGGGGGACCACTGCAGGAACTGAGGTCCAGAAGGGGCCTGCAACAGCCCTCCCCTCGGGGAGCTCCCACTCCTGGGGGAGACAGGCCAGATGAGACTACCAAGAAGTCACACCCCTGCCTTCCCCCAGGGAGCAGTGCTGGATGTAGGTGGAGGTCAAGTGGCTTGAGGGTGAAGGTTGGAGGGCTCCTGAAGCCAGGCCAGGGTGGGTTCTCTGGTAAGGAGTAGGCGCCCAAGCCCAGGATCACTGCCTTCTTGGTGGGAGTCTCCTATGCCATCCTTCCCCTGTACTCAGCCCCTCCAGGATCATAGGCACTACCCATTTGTCTTGCTAGTAGGGGCCCTCTTTATCCTTGAGAACGTACAGGTTGAGACAGTGTTCGTGTCTTGCTTTTTTGGGCTGGGCCACCTTGGTCCCATTCTCCTTGATGCTCCTGGGATTCAGGAAGTGAGGTCTTTGAAATGAACGTTCAGGCTGCAATTAACCCTAAGGATTTACTGCAGCTTACGAAGAAGCTTCTTCTTTTCAGAGCTGTTGGCCAGGGTCCAGGGCTGTCCCCACTCCCATCTGGTCCTGGCGGTCTGCCCTTGAGGCTGGGGCAATATGAGGAGTGTGCAGGCAAGTCCAAGGCTATGACTCACATCATGTCTCCAGGCTCCAGGCGTCTTCCTAGGTTTCCTGCCTGGTAACAACTGTAATCAGCATCTCACAGGCCCCAAAGCTCAGCTGAGTCTCCTCACCTGGGAAAAGGCTTCCTTCATGGGCCCACTCCTCCCTGAGATCTTTTAACAATAGATTCCATCAACGGGCAGTGAGTAGACACTTCAAACAGGGAAATCCTTCACTACTGTACCATGATGATTACAGGACAAGGACTTGGAGCCAAATAGACGGGATCTGATCCTAGTTCAGCAGTTACTATCTATGTCACCTTGGGCAAGCTGCTTAACCTCTCTGAACCTCAGTTTCCAAATCTGTCAGTCAGGATAATAGTTCCTATGGCCTCAGGTTGTGCAGGAATGGAATGGGATAATGCATGGACTCCAAGGGGTAAATAGTTTGTGTGATAGTGGCATTATTTCTTCTTTAAATGTCACTGAGAGTTACTCTACTACCCTGAGGTCTGGTTCAGAAGTTCTGGTAAGAAGTTTCAGCGTGATCCTGTGAGTTTGCATGGACAAAGCACTCAGACACGGGCTGCAGGAGCTGTGGCCACATTTGAGAGCATGCGAGCTACTGCCACACATTCCAGAATATCTGGAGGCAGGAACAGGGAAGAGGAGGTTGTGTATAGTATATTCCAGGCTCTGTGCTAGATCTTTTGCATCGGAGACTTCAGTTAATACAACTTGTTTGTGGTAAGATAGCATTATCTCCAAGCCTAGAGAGGCCATGAGACTTGCCCAAGGCGACAATCCAGTCTGGTAGGAGCTGCTAGTCTCCAATAACTTGCTACTGTTTTATCAGGGTAAGAAAAGTTATGGCAGGAAACATGGCTGCCCAGAATGAAGACTGCATTTCCCAGTCTCCTGTGTGGGTAGGCGTGGTCACATAACTGAGTTCTGGCCAAAGAGAAGTAAGTGGACATGTCATGCAGCAGTGTCTGGGAACCTTTCTTAAGACACAGGTTGTGCATCTGCTGTCTGCTCCTTCTCCTTTGTCCCTCCCTCTATTTTGCTGCTTGGTAGGCAGGTGCTACCTTGAACCACGAGGGCAAGGGCCACTCAATAACAACACAATAGCTGCTGTTGTGAATTTTCTGTTGCTCTCATTTCTACCTCATCTTAACTGAGATGCCCTGTGATAGAGTGGGGGATTCGCACCTGAGTCAGTGAGCTCTTTCCCAACACAATGCGAGGTTTCTGGGTCCCCTGTGTGCTCCTGCTGTACCTCATCAGCTCTTAGGTGTGACGCATCCCTTGGAACTCTGATGAGGTGGCGTTGGAGGAGGGGAGCCACTCTAATGCAGCTTTTCAAAGTCATCCATTCCAAAGATTGCTCGGGGCCTTTGCTAGATCCAGAGGCAGCTTGAGTGCAAAAGCCCAGGGTCCTGAGAGGGTGGAAGAGGTGACACTTCTAAGATCCAGGAAACCCCAGCCTCTGCCACAAGACTGGCTGCATAGCTACCCCTGTGGCAGGTGAAAGCAGCACTCAGGTAGTCCTGGGACTCTTTCTAAACTTCTCTGGCCTGGCCCTCAATGTCCTCTGACAGACTCTAGCTTGCTGGGACACCTCTAAGGAGACTGCCAAGGGAAACTGTCGAAGCAGGAGCAGGTGAGAAGTGCCCCAGGTGTCCTCTTTCCATGGGGGAATTTGGAGAAGCATTCTGAGCCCAGCAAAGTGTCAGGCAGGCAAGGCAAGGCCCCACCTGATAGGAGGTGTGTCCTCGTACCTAGTCTCAGCTTCACGGTTGCCAGCTTCACGGCTGTGTTGGATTCAGTCTGAGTTAAAAGGGCTATAAGATCCTTGGTAAATGACCAGAGTGTGAATGTCACAGGGAAGAGGCTGGACTGGGACCCAAGACAGCTGGCTATGTATCTGGGAAGATGCTATTTACAAACAGAGAAGATATTTACCGACTGGACAATCCTGGGGAAGTCTCCCACCCTCCCACTCTCATTCATAAAGTGAGGATCATGATCACTACCTCTCAAGGTTACTGCAACATTGAATGAGGTAATGAATATGAAACCACTCAGAATCTATAAAGCACCTACAAACCTGGAAGATTATAATTCTGCATTTGTACAGTAGAAATAACAGTACCATGGTTGCTATTAGTGCCCAGCCAAACCCCCTTTACTGGTCTGGTACAACCCTCCATCCGTGCCCGCTGGCTGCTGTGAGGTTTGGCTGGTAACAGTTCACAGTTATTCCCTCTGCAGAGACTTCCCCGGGAATGGAGGCTGCCTTGCTTGGGGCTTGCAGCCGATGCTTGTCTGACACAGGGGCAGGAAAGTCCAGTCCCTGACCTCAAGACCAGATGAACTCTGGTGTAGCACATGCTCCAGGGCTCCCCGTGAAATCAGGCCTCGGCTCAGCCACAGCTGACACCACAGCCTGGCTCCCTCCTTACCCACCCCACCCTCCTTCCTTTTCTTTCTTCTGAGGGTTCTTCCCCAATAGAAGAATATGTGCACTGAAATCTGTCCCAGGCTGTGCTTTTAATGAATCTGGCCCAACTGTCTGCTTTACGAAGTTGCTATGAGGCTTAAATAATATAATATAGATAAAGAGATTAACCCAGTGCCTGGCATATATAGTGCATATCCAATTAATGTCAGAGATTGCCATCATCCATGAGACTGGAGCATCAGGAACGTCTTAGTGTAATAGTGAGGTGTGGAAATCTGGTGAGTGAGTCAGCGGATTGAATTTTACATGCTTAGGGACTGGGGCGGGCAGAGAGAAGGGCAGTTGAGTTTCCTTGGGTATCACTGGTTCTCTCTGGTTTGGGCAGTAAGGGGCCTATACACAGCTAGGGAAAAGTTCCAGTCATTACATATTTCTACCAGCAGAGGACGCCACTTCCATACAAATAAGTGTTTTCCTCTGCTATCTGATGCAGCTTTCATCAAAGCAGTCTAGGTTGGCAGAAAAGATCAGGTACATGACAGAGCAGAAAGTGCCTTCAGATTTGCACAGATAATAGGAAAGGGCAGAACAGGAAGAAACAGTGAGTTAAGCTGTTCAGGAAGCTTCCTGGGAGGTGAGGTCTTGAGCAGGGCACTCAAGCACCAGAAGGAGTATTGAGTGGAGACGGCATTCCCAGGGAAGCCACTGCCCTAGGCAAGGTGACCAGGGCCTGAGCCAGGGCCGTGGCAGTGAGACAGCCAAGAGAGGGTATGAAGGACACCAAAGACAGGGACAGGACTGATTTCAGCTGAGAGATCTAGGAGGAGATCATGGGCCCATCGACATGGGGTAGAAGTCAGGAAGAAGCACGTTTTTATAGGACAGAGCACACTTCTCCAACTGGTCTGACTGCCCTGACATTGTAACATGTCCTCCGCAAGCGGGATTCCTGTTTTGTGTGGATTCTAGAAAGCAGCAAAATATTCGGAGGTGTTAATAGCATCAAGATTTCATTGGTTCTTTTCATTCTTTTTCTTTTTATTTTTTGAGACGGGGTCTCAGTCTCTGCCCCAGGCTGGAGTGCAGTGGCACCATTACGGCTCACAACAGCCTCAACACCCCAGGGTTCAGGCGATCCTCCTGCCTCAGCCTCCTGAGTAGCTGAGACCATAGGTACACACCACCATGCCTGGCTAATTTAAAATATATATATATATTTTATATTATATATATTTTATATTATATATCTGTCTCTTATACACATCTAGATGTGTATAAGAGACAGCTGTTGCCCAGGCTGGAGTGCAGTGGCATAATCATGGCTCAGACTGATCTTGAACTCCTGGGCTCAAGCGATCCTCCTGTCTCAGCCTCCCAAAGTGCTGGGATTACAGGCGTGAGCCACCACGCCTGGCCAGCTTTTTCCGTTTTGAGTAGGGACGGCAAAAGCACCCCACAGCTTGCCCTTGCTTCGGAACTCAGGGTTGTGAATCAGTCAGGATAGAAATTAATGGTGTAGTGGGAATAAACAGGAATATCAGATGATCTCCCAGGGATGGGGGAGAATCCAAAAAGAAGGAACGAACTTGAAAAAGGCTAGCTCTCCGAGACTGGGGTTCAGTCCTTACTGGAGAAAGTGAAGTTCTCTGGGTTGTCCCTGGAGAGAACCGGGCCACAGATTGTAGGGAAGAGAACCCCAGGCCACGGCTGGAGGGCTGGAAGCCTCCTGCTGGGGTGCCCACAAAATTCCCCCAGAAGTTGCTCTTAGGGGATGCGCTAAACTCCTGAACCCGGAAGGCGGAGCTTGCAGGCGGAGCTTGCACCTAGGACTCGCGCAGAACTTGCTGGGAAGCTGCCCCCGGGGGAGTGCGCATGCGGGACTTCGCAGGAAACTGGCTGGGTCACGTCTGCCCCACCAGGAATCCGCGGACGGTGCGGCTGAACTCACCACTGGGCAACTAGGTGGGACACCCACAGAACTAACTGTGAAGATGCCTGCGGAAGTGCCCTGAAACTGAGCTGAGAACCCCGGGGGTTCAGAGTCTCAAAAGCAAGTAGGAAGGAAAGCTTAAAAAAACCGCAAGAGGTCTCTTCTTCTCTCTGTCCTCTAGCGCCCTCTACTGACACAGTTTAACATTGTGCCCGCAGGCAAGGGAGAAACGTTCCAGGCATCTGTGAAGGGTGGATTGGAGCCAGACGGTAATAAATTGATAACTGGTACAGGATGTTAGCCAACTCCATTGGGGGTGGGAGAGCTCTTCCATAAACCCTTTTTGAAAAATAGTATTTGAGGACATAGTCCTGCCAGCTAAGAAACGAATCAAAATAAATACTTCAACAGAAAAAATAGAAAAGGCAAAAAATCAGTAAAACCAAATGAAACTACATAAACGAAATAATTATAATTAATATAATATGAAACAACACTAATTATCAAAATTACATATAATAAATATTTCATGATTATAAATTGGGGTTATTGTATCACAATTTACTTTGACAAAAACCGGGAGGTATCAAAGAAAGAGTATACTATTTATAAAAATGAGAGGTGGCAAAATAGTATGCATATATCTTAGAACATATTGGTCGATATGGTCTTATTCTTGATGTTAAGAAATTTAGGCGGGGTACGGTGGCTCATACCTGTAATCCCAGCACTTTGGGAGGCCGAGGCTGTGGATTGCCTAAGCTCAGGAGTTCGAGACGAGCCTACCCCATATGATGAAACCCCGTCTCTATTAAAATACAAAAAAATAGCTTGGGGTGACAGCGTGTGCCTGTAATCCCAGCTACTCAGGAGGCTGAGACAGGAGAATCACTTGAACCCGGGAGGCGAAGGTTGCAGTGAGCTGAAATTGCACCACTGCACTCCAGCCTGGGCGACAGAGTGAGACTCCATCTCAAAAAAAAAAAGGAATTTAAGTTAAGAGATTTTAAAAATAAAGGTATCAGCCAGGTGCAGTGGCTTAGCCCTGTAATCCCAGCATTTTGGAAGGCCAAGTGGGAGGATTGCTTGAGCCCAGGAGTTTAAGACCAGCCTGGGCAACATATTGAGAACCACCCTCTACCCCTGTCATCTCTACAAAAAAGATAACTTGCCAGGCAAGGTGGTGTGTGCCAAGCTGGTAGTCCCAGATCCTCGGAGGTTTGAGCCCAGGAAGTCAAGGCTGCAGTGAGCCAAAATTGAGTCACTGCACTCCAGCCTGGGCAACAGGGAAAGAACCTGTTTCAAAAATAAAAAGATAAAAATAAATAAAAGGTATCCATCCACTAGTAGATTAAAAGCTGAATGGAAAATTCCCAAGAACCTAGAGAGAAAGAGTAAGGAAAAAAGGGATTAATATAGCAAAAGACAAGAAAATAATAAAGAGGAATAAAATATATATAATGTGTAACATAAAATTACAGTAGATAAATCATGCTAGTAATGATAATGTGAATGTTTTTATAACACAGGCTTAAAGCAAAATGTTTTTGAGTGGTTACAAAATAGTGATATAGGCAAAGATATACAAAGTAAATGAAATTTACACAAAAAACAGAATGTAAAATTTAAGGCAAAAAAGCAATGGCTGGGAAATAGAGGCCATAAAATATTCACCATGTGTTTATAACCATTATAAACCTTAAGACATTAAATAATGCTACCTCAAAAGATATAATGTGAAATACATCAAAAATTCAGAAGTTGCCTAAACCACAAATCATATAAGAGATGAGAAATTTTAAATACTACTCTCAGCTGTTGAAGATTGAGTTTTTGAAAGAATCCACTAAGATACAGAGATGGCAGCTTCTGGTAATAGCAAATTAGCTAATTTGGACCAACCCTCCTGCTAACAACAGTGAGGTGAGTTGAACGCTTGCTTGAAAGCATAGGAGGCCTGACAAAATAGTGTAGAATCATGGGCAGGCCGGGCACGGTGGCTCACGCCTGTAAT
>NW_012104031.1:3075613-3078772 GCF_000951045.1 Mandrillus leucophaeus
AAAAAAAAAAAAAAAAAAAATTGGAGTCTAGAACCCTTCAAGGTGGGGACCCTGATAACACCCCACACCCCACCCTGACATATACTTTGGATTGGAATCCAAAACAGCTGCATCCCACGAACAGGTCATCTATTCCCTGCATGCTGCAGTCCAGCTTCCAGTCATCTGGGCGACCCAGAAAAACCTCAGTTTTTAAAACTGGATTAACGTTACTCCAGACTGCCAACTGCCAGCACTCCTAGGCTTGCTAGGCTTGGAAGAAGCAAATAAAAATAATCTCTGGAAGAAAATGACATCATCCCAGGCCTCAATTAGTCCTACAGTTTTGCAAGCACAATGTCCCGAACATAATAAAAAAACAACCGGGGGCGTTCTGCTCCCACTTAAAAAATCCTGTGAGAACATGGCTCCCATTATAACATCACATGACAGCTGGAACACCTACAGCACCATAGATTTTAGAAGCCATCAGAGAGCAGAAGTGAGGCTGCAAACAGAACAAAGCAAAACAAAAATAAGTTAATTAAAATTCCAGAAAGTAATAAGCCATTCCCAAGAGGTAAGAGTCCCACAGCCACTTTCAGAGGAGGGAAAGGAGGCCACCCTTGATCAGGGTGAAAAGAAACCAGTGTGGGCTACCATAATGGGCCAGAGTCTCAACGAGCCCCAGCCACGAAGAGAGTCTGCACCTGCTCACCAAGCTGCAGTACGGACCTTCCCAGGGTGTGAAGGCTGAGGGCAGAGGATCAAGAGACTCTGTCCTCAGGAGGACACACACAAGGCGTGCTGAGGACAGGGTCGTTAACTGAGAGAAACCCTCTGAAAAACAGGGCCCTCTCGGAGGCTGCCTGAGATGGGAAAGGACAGGACAGGAGAGCTGAGAAAGACCTTTCTGGGGAAAGGCACGCAGAGTCTGCTCAAGCTGGGAACAGGAAAGGAGAACTGAGCAAGCTGCTCACAGACACTGGTCTTCCAGTGAATATACCGTCTTGGTGCTCCACCACCAGGGCCAGGAATCAGGGAGGAGAGAGATCTCCCAAAAGCACAGAAGGTCAGGGGTTGGATTGCATAGCAAAAAAAATCTTCCCGAAGATCCAAAAGCTAGCAGCCAATCTTTAGAGTCAGGTGGCATATTCCCACAGTTCAAAAAGCTAGCAGCTGGACTGTACAGCATAAAGAAATTTCTGAGGCCAGGCACGGTGGCTCGTGTCTGTAATCCCAGCACTTTGGGAGGCCAAATCGGTTGGATCACAAGGTCAAAAGTTTGAGACCAGCCTGACCAACATAGTGAAACCCCGTCTCTATTAAAAATACAAAATTAGCCAGGCATGGTAGTGCATGCCTGTAATCCCAGCTACTCAGGAGGGTAAGGCAGGAGAATTGCTTGAACTTGGGAGGTGGAGGTTGCAGTGAGCTAAGATCATGCCACTGTACTTCCGCCTGGACGACAGAGTGAGACTCCATCTAAAAAAAAAAGAAAAGAAAAGAATCTCCCTGCTCCCTGCTGAAGGAAAGGTTCTCATCCTGCCCTCAAATCATTTGAAACCATTGGTAAGCAGAATCAAACTAAAGCTGCAACAAGACAAGTCCGAGCTCAATATCAAATTGACTCAGTCCACCACTCTAAAAGCCTAACAGAGGAAGGGATGTGTGTTTTTCTACGTATATATCGTATTTACTTCGGTCTCTACTGTTCTTTTACACACAATGTCTGGCATTTAATAAAAAAATTATAAGCCAATCAAAGAAGAAAGAAAATTAACCTGGCATTGGGAGAGAAAATAGTCAATAGAAACAGATCCCAAAGATGGCAAAGATGTTGGAATTATGAGATGGCAACATTGAAATAACTATTATAAGCATGTTAAAGGGTCTAGTAGAAAATGCAGGCAATATGCACAAACATATGGGGAATTTCAACGGAGGCATAAAAACTGTGAAAAAGAGCACAGCCCTGGTGGTTCACACCTATAATCCCAATGCTTTGGGAGGCCAATGTGGGAGGATTATTGAGGCCAGGAGTTTGAAACCAGCCTGGGCAACATAGTGAGACCCCCCCATTTCTATAAAAAATAAAAAAAAATTAGTGGGGCATGGGGGCATGCACCTGTAGACTTAAATACTTGGGAGGCTGAGGCAGGAGGATGGCTTGAACCCAGGAGTTTGAGGCTGTAGCAAGCTATGATCATCACTGCACTCCAGCCTTGGTGACAGAGTAAGACCCCATCTCTAAAAAATTAAAAGTTGAGAAGTTTTTTAAATAAAAATTTAAAATACAGCATAAAGAAAAATGCTAGAAATTATAAATATTGTATCAGAGATAAATCATTTGATGGGCTTATCAGCAGACTGAAAACATGTAAATTTGAAGGTAGGTCCATGGAAGTCCAAACTAAATTACAAAGATGAAAAAACTTTTACCTTTGTTATCTTTGTTAAGAAATGGAAAAGTGCACTCAAGGTCTGGGATATTATTAAGTGATCTAACAAATGTATCACATTACATACTACATACATACATCGCATAACAAAAGAGAGGAGAGACAGAATGAGCGGAAGAAATATCTGAAGAGGTAATAGCTGAAAATTTTTCTAAATGGATGAAACCCATCAACCTATAGATCTAAGAAGTTCAGCAAATCCCAAGCAAAATAAATACAAAGAAAACTATCATAGGCTCAGGGCCAGGCACATGGCTCCTGCTTGTAATCCCAGCACTTTGGGAGGCCGAGGTGGGTGAATCACTTGAGGCCAGGAGTTCGAAACTGGCCTGGCCAACATGGTAAAACCCTGTCACTCCTAAAAATACAAAAATTAGCTGGGCACACCACAGTTCAAGAATCATTTGAACCCGGGAGGTAGAGGTTGCAGTGAGCCAAGATCATGCCACTACACTCCAGCTTGGGCAACAGAGCAAGACTGTGTCTCACAAAAAAGAAAAAGGAAAAGAAAAGAAAACTACCATAAGCATAGGCTCATAATAGTTATACTGTTGAAAATAAAATATAAAGAACAAAACTTAAAGCAGTCAGAGAAAAAAGATACATTTTGTATAGCAGAAACACTTTAAGAAAAATGACTGAGTTCTCTTTAGAAACAATGGAAGCCAGGAGACAAATGGAATGACATCTTAAAATTCTGAAAGAAAACAGAAACTCT
>NW_012104031.1:3080297-3090994 GCF_000951045.1 Mandrillus leucophaeus
TTGCTTGAACTTGGGAGGTGGAGGTTGCAGTGAGCTAAGATCATGCCACTGTACTTCCGCCTGGACGACAGAGTGAGACTCCATCTAAAAAAAAAAGAAAAGAAAAGAATCTCCCTGCTCCCTGCTGAAGGAAAGGTTCTCATCCTGCCCTCAAATCATTTGAAACCATTGGTAAGCAGAATCAAACTAAAGCTGCAACAAGACAAGTCCGAGCTCAATATCAAATTGACTCAGTCCACCACTCTAAAAGCCTAACAGAGGAAGGGATGTGTGTTTTTCTACGTATATATCGTATTTACTTCGGTCTCTACTGTTCTTTTACACACAATGTCTGGCATTTAATAAAAAAATTATAAGCCAATCAAAGAAGAAAGAAAATTAACCTGGCATTGGGAGAGAAAATAGTCAATAGAAACAGATCCCAAAGATGGCAAAGATGTTGGAATTATGAGATGGCAACATTGAAATAACTATTATAAGCATGTTAAAGGGTCTAGTAGAAAATGCAGGCAATATGCACAAACATATGGGGAATTTCAACGGAGGCATAAAAACTGTGAAAAAGAGCACAGCCCTGGTGGTTCACACCTATAATCCCAATGCTTTGGGAGGCCAATGTGGGAGGATTATTGAGGCCAGGAGTTTGAAACCAGCCTGGGCAACATAGTGAGACCCCCCCATTTCTATAAAAAATAAAAAAAAATTAGTGGGGCATGGGGGCATGCACCTGTAGACTTAAATACTTGGGAGGCTGAGGCAGGAGGATGGCTTGAACCCAGGAGTTTGAGGCTGTAGCAAGCTATGATCATCACTGCACTCCAGCCTTGGTGACAGAGTAAGACCCCATCTCTAAAAAATTAAAAGTTGAGAAGTTTTTTAAATAAAAATTTAAAATACAGCATAAAGAAAAATGCTAGAAATTATAAATATTGTATCAGAGATAAATCATTTGATGGGCTTATCAGCAGACTGAAAACATGTAAATTTGAAGGTAGGTCCATGGAAGTCCAAACTAAATTACAAAGATGAAAAAACTTTTACCTTTGTTATCTTTGTTAAGAAATGGAAAAGTGCACTCAAGGTCTGGGATATTATTAAGTGATCTAACAAATGTATCACATTACATACTACATACATACATCGCATAACAAAAGAGAGGAGAGACAGAATGAGCGGAAGAAATATCTGAAGAGGTAATAGCTGAAAATTTTTCTAAATGGATGAAACCCATCAACCTATAGATCTAAGAAGTTCAGCAAATCCCAAGCAAAATAAATACAAAGAAAACTATCATAGGCTCAGGGCCAGGCACATGGCTCCTGCTTGTAATCCCAGCACTTTGGGAGGCCGAGGTGGGTGAATCACTTGAGGCCAGGAGTTCGAAACTGGCCTGGCCAACATGGTAAAACCCTGTCACTCCTAAAAATACAAAAATTAGCTGGGCACACCACAGTTCAAGAATCATTTGAACCCGGGAGGTAGAGGTTGCAGTGAGCCAAGATCATGCCACTACACTCCAGCTTGGGCAACAGAGCAAGACTGTGTCTCACAAAAAAGAAAAAGGAAAAGAAAAGAAAACTACCATAAGCATAGGCTCATAATAGTTATACTGTTGAAAATAAAATATAAAGAACAAAACTTAAAGCAGTCAGAGAAAAAAGATACATTTTGTATAGCAGAAACACTTTAAGAAAAATGACTGAGTTCTCTTTAGAAACAATGGAAGCCAGGAGACAAATGGAATGACATCTTAAAATTCTGAAAGAAAACAGAAACTCTTGACCTAGGATTCGATATTCAGTGACAATATCCTTCAAAATAAAAATGACACAAAGATATTTCATACATACAAACATTGGAATATTTATATCAAACAAATCTACGCTATAAGATTTGCTAAGAAAAATTCTTCAAACTGAAGGAATATAATGCCCGATACAAGTATGAATCTTTAAAAAGAAATAAAGGATAAATATATTGGTAAATATAAAGGACTACCTTATCTCTAGCATATCTGTCTATTTATTTATTTTTTTAAAGAAGAGATCTCGCCATGTTGCCCAGGCTGGCATGCAGTGGCTATTCACAGGCACAATACTAATGCCCTGTGAGCTCAAATACTCCTGGCCTCAAGCGATCTTCCCACCTCAGCCTCCTAAGCAGCTGGGTTTACAGGTACCTGCCACCATCTAAAATATCTCTTTATGAGACAGTCAACCATTTAAAGTAAAAATAGTAACACTAGATTTTGTGATTTACATCCAGAAGTAAAATATATGACAAGACCATAAAGGGTGGGAGGGGTTGAATGTAAACACAGTGTCACAAGGTTCTTATGCCATTCACAAAGTAGAGGAACATTTTTTGATGATGGACTATTGTAACTTAATATGTATATCATAATCTCTCAAGCAACTACTAAAAGATGAAGAGACACTAAAAAAGTTAATAGATGAGATAAAATGGAATACAAAGAAATAGCCACATCAATCGAAAGTGGAAAAAAGAAAGAACAAAAGAAGAGATGCAACAAATAGAAAACAAACATAGAGGCTGGGTGCAGTGGCTCACGCTTGTAATAACAGCACCTGAGGAGGCCGAGGTGTGTGGATCATTTGAGGCCAGGAGTTTGAGAACAGCCTGGCCGACATAGTGAAACCCTGTCCCTACTAAAAATACAAAAATTAGCCAGGCCATAGTGGTGGGCACCTGCAATTCCAGCTACTCAAGAGACTGAGGTGGGAGAATCGCTGGAACCTGGGAGGTGGAGGTTGCAGTGAGTTGAGATGGTGCCCCTGCACTCCAGCCTGGGTGACAGAGCAAGACTCCATCAAAAAAAGAAAAAGAAAAGAAAAGAAAAGAAAAGAAAAGAAAAGAAAAGAAAAGAAAAGAAAAGAAAAGAAAAGAGAGAGAAAAGAAAAGAAAAGAAAGAAAGGGAGAAAGAAAGAAAATAAACATAGATATAAACATATCAGTAAATACATTAAATGTAAATGAACTAATGCTCCAAATAAAAAGCAGTGATTGTAAGACTGGATGACAAATCAAGATCTAACTATATGCTGCTGATAGAAACACACATTAAGCATAAAGACACAGACAGGTTAAAAGAGTGGAAATAGAAATACCATGCACATCCTAAATGTGTTAAAAGGCAGTGTAGCAACATTAACACCAGATAAAATAGACTTTAAGCCAAAGAGTTTCATCAGAGACAAAGAGGCGTATGTCTTAGTGTACTTAGGCTGTAACAACTAAAATAGCATAGACTGAGTGGCTTAAATAACAATCATTGTCACAGTTTTGAAGGCTGGGAAGTCCAGGATGGTTCAGTGTCTTGTGAGGGCCTGCTTCCTGGCTCATAGACAGCTATCTTCTCCTAGTATCCTCACATGGCAAAAAGGGAGTGGGTGTGTGTTCTGGGGTCTTCTTTATAAGGGCACTAATTCCATTCATGAAGGCTCCACCCTCATGACCTAATTACATCCTGCAGACCCCACCTCCTGATACCATCATAATGGGGGTTAGGGTTTCAATATATGAATTTGGGGTGGACAGATTTAGTCCGTAACAGTATATTCTGTAATAACAAAAAGGCCAAAGTTTTTGAGAACTTTTAACAATCTTAAATGTTTATACACCTCATAATAAAGCTTCAAAATACCTGAATAAAAAAATAGATAAAGCAAAAAGATATATAGAAACTGCTACAATCATAAGTGGAGAAATTTTCAGGATCTGGCTGTCTGTAGTTAACAAAACAAGTTAACAGAAAATCAGTATGACACAGAAGACTTAAGCAATACTATAAGCCCACTGACCTAGTTTTCATTTATAGAACAATTACAGAATACCATTTTTTCCTCAAGTACACATGGAGCATTAATCAAAATAGACTATGTACTGGTTCATAAAATAAGAATCAATAAGTTTCAAATGACTGAAATCATACAGAGTATGTTCTCATGCAGTGACATAATTAAATAGAAACCAATAGCAATGTAGCTAAAAAATTTCTAGGTATTTGGAAATTAAACAACACAGTACTAAATAAAACACAGGTCCAAAAACCAATGACAGGAGACATTTTAAAATATATCAAACTGAATAATAAAAAGCAAAATAAAATACAAGCATATCTTGAAGATAGTGCAGATTTGGTTCCAGATCACCACAATGTAGCAAATATCACAGTAAAGTAAGACACACAAATTTTCTGGTTTCCCAGTGCATATAAAAGTTGTGTTTACACTATACTGTAGTCTATTGAGTGTACCATAGCAGTATGTCTAAAACATCAATGTATATACCTTAACTTAATTTAAAATACTTTATCGCTAAAAATGCTAATGATTGTCTGAGTCTTCAGCAAGTTGTAATCTTTTTGCTGATGAGTTTTGCACTGATGTTGATGGTTGCTGACTGATCAGGGTGGTGGTTTTAAGTATGTAAGGAATGTTATGATAGGATATAGAATAGCATTGGTCAGATATGGAAATGGTGGGGAGACAAAAATATACACGTGAAATAAAACTCAGTATTTAAAAAAAAAAAAAAAAAAACCTGAATGGATGAAGTATCCTTAAAACCAAGCAAAGGGTGGAGTTCCATCTTTAAAAACTGAACAGGCATTTTGGACAACACATTCTTGGCAATGGAATCTGGACAACAGTTATCAAACAGGAGGGAGGGTTCTCACTTTACATTATAAAAAGGATAGTCAGATATCAACTGTCACAGAAATGAAATAAGGTGAAAATTTTTTAACAAATTGTTTAAACTATTTTCTTAAAGAGACTTCCTCCACTGCTAGAGATCTTAAATAACGTCCTGGTCAGTCATCCAGAAGCAATTCTTCACATAATTGATGAACTTGGCTTCCACTTTGGGAAGAGAACCACCTTTTTCTATACTTGCTTGCATTTTTACTTTTTTTTTTTATTATTATTATACTTTAAGTTCTAGGGTACATGTGCACAATGTGCAGGTTTGTTGCATAGGTACACATGTGCCATGTTGGTTTGCTGCACCCATTAACTTGCCATTTACATTAGGTATTTCTCTGAATGCTATCCCTCCCCCAGCCCCCCATCCCACAACAGGCCCCCGTGTGTGATGTTCCCCCACCCTTTGTCCAAGTGTTCTCATTGCTCAATTCTCACCTATGAGTGAGAACATACAGTGTTTGGTTTTCTGTCCTTGTGATTGTTTGCTCAGAATGATGGTTTCCAGCTTCCTCCATGTCCCTGCAAAGGACATGAACTCATCCTTTTTATGGCTGCATAGTATTCCACGGTGTATATGTGCCACATTTTCTTAATCCAGTCTATCATTGATGGACATTTGGTTGGTTCCAAGTCTTTGCTATTGTGAATAGTGCCACAATAAACATACCTGTGCATGTGTCTTTATAATAGCATGATTTCTAATCTTTTGGGTATATACCCAGTAATGGGATCACTGGGTCAAATGGTATTTCTAGTTCTAGATCCTTGAGGAATCACCACACTGTCTCCCACAATGGTTGAACTAGTTTACACTCCCACTAACAGTGTAAAAGCTTTCCTATTTCTCCACAACCTCTCCAGCATCTGTTGTTTCCTGACTTTTTAATGATTACCATTCTAACTGGTGTGAGATGTATATCATTGTGGTTTTGATATACATTTCTCTGATGACCAGTGATGATAAGCATTGTTTCATGTGTCTGTTGGCTGCATAAATGTCTTCTTTTGAAGAAGGCAGGAATTCAGCAAGCTAGACGAGAGGGTGATTTAGAGGCTTGTCAGTTCCCTGTTAGGGTACACCCCCAAGATCAACAGGGAACTATTAGAGCTACATTTGAGCCTTTTCCTTTTAAATTACTCAAATAATTTAAACAAACTATTCATACTAAGAAAGAATGTGGAAAAAATCAGAGAGTCAGGCTGCCAGATAGGGGAGAAAAGAAAACTGCTGAGTCTGAAATATGTCCAATATGTAAAAAAGGAAAACATTGGGCTAACCAGTGTCACTCTAAGTTTGATAAAGAAGGGATCCCAATTTCGGGAAATGCCATGAGGGGCCTGTGTCAGGCCCCATTCCAAGCTGGGGCATTTCCAGCTCAGGCGATTCCTTCACCCCTGTACAATATCTGTCGCCCACCACAGCCGGTAGTGCTGCAGTAAATTTATCCTGCACAAAAGCTGTGAGCCTTCTGCCTGGGGAACTCCTGCAAAAGGTCCCAACATGCTGAGTCTAGCTTGGTCAGGGAGACCCTAACCCAGTGGCGCTAGAGGAATTAAAGACACACACACAGAAATATAGAGGTGTGAAGTGGGAAATCAGGGGTCTCACAGCCTTCAGAGCTGAAAGCCCCAAACAGAGATTTACCCATGTATTTATTAACAGCAAGCCAGTCATTAGCATTGTTTCTCTAGATATTAAATCAACTAGAAGTATCCCTTATAGGAAATGAAGGGATGGGCCAAATTAAAGGAATAGGTTGGGCTAGTTAACTGCAGCAGGAGCATGTCCTTAAGGCACAGATCGCTCCTGCTATTGTTTGTGGCTTAAGAATGCCTTTAAGTGGTTTTCCACCCTGGGCGGTGCAGGTGTTCCTTGCCCTCATTCTGGTAAACCCACAACCCTTCAGCGGGCATTACGGCCATCATGAACATGTCACAATGCTGCAGAGATTTTGTTTATGGCCAGTTTTGGGGTCAGTTTATGAGCAGATTTTGGGGGGCCTTTTCCCAACACCAACAGGAATCTGTGGACCCTTGCCAGCAGGGATGATAGTATTACTTCCAGGAAGGTCTAGTTTAAACGTAAAAGGGGTACAGATACATACAGGAGTCATTGATTCAGATTACAGTGGGGAAATTGACATTGTTATGTCTATTTCTGTTCCCTGGAAAGCAGAGCCAGGAAAGCACACAGCACAACTACTGATTGTGTCATATGTGGGAAAGGGGAAAAGTGAAATTAAATGAACAGGAAGATTTGGAAGCACAAATAAACAAGGTAAAGCAGCTTATTGGGTGAATCAAATTACTGATAAACATCCTACCTGTGAAATAACTATTCAGGGAAAGAAATTTAAAGGTTTGGTAGATACAGGAGTGGACATTTCAGTCATTTCTCTACTACACTGGCTGTCCACATGGCCAATTCAACCCACTCAGTTTAACATAGTTGGAGTTGGTAAAGCCTCTGAAGTATATCAAAGGAGTTATATTTTGCATTGTGAAGGGCGCGATAGACAACCTGGGACTATTCAACCAATTATAACATCTGTAACTATAAATTTATGGGGGAGAGATTTATTACAACAATGGGGAGCACAAGTTCTAATTCCAGAACAATTATATAGCCCTCAAAGTCAACATATGATACATGAAATGGGGTATGTCCCTGGTATGGGACTAGGAAAAAATTTGCAAGGTTTAAAGGAACTGCTTCAAGGGGAGAGACAAAGTTCACGCCAAGGTTTAGGATATCATTTTTGATGGTGGCCATTGTTAAGTCTCCAGAATCTATACCTTTAAAATGGTTAACAGATAAGCCAATTTGGATAGAACAATGGCTGCTAAGTAAAGAGAAACTGAAGGCTTTAGAGGAATTAGTTACAGAACAATTAGAAAATGGGCATGTAGCTCCAACATTTTCCCCTTGGAATCCTCCAGTTTTCGTAATTAAGAAAAAGTCAGGTAAATGGAGAATGTTAACTGACTTAAGAATCATCAATTCAGTTATACAACCTGTGGGAGCATTACAGCCAGGATTGCCTTCTCCTGCTATAATTCCAAAAAATTGGCCTTTACTAGTCATAGATGTAAAAGACTGTTTCTTTACTATCCCTTTAGCTGATCAAGACTGAGAATGGTTTGCACTTACAATTCCTGCAGTAAACAACCTGCAGCCTGCTAAGCATTTTCATTGTTTCACAGATGGGTCTAGTAATGGTAAAGCTTCTTATTCTGGATCAAAAGATAAAGTTTTCCAGACGCCCTCTACTTCAGTTGAAAAGTGGAGCTTGTAGCTGTAATTGAAGTATTGACTGCTTTTAATATGCCTATTAATGTGATTTCTGATTCTTCATACGTAGTTCATTCCACACAGTTAATTAAAAATGCTCAGTTGTCATTTCATACAGATGAATAACTGGTAACAAAGACAAAAAAAGGGGAGAAGCAGGGATTATGGGACAGCAGATACACAATTGAATCTAGCATTATTAACTTTAAATTTTTCAAGCCTGCCCAAAGGCCAGATGTTATCAGCAGCTGAACAGTATCTACAGAAACCAACTGCAAAGACAGAAGCAGAACAACTGATTTGGTGGAGAGATCCAATGACAAAAAGTTAGGAAATAGGTAAAATAATAACTTGGGGTAGAGGTTATGCTTGTGTTTTTCCAGGACTGAATCAACAGGTGATTTGGATACCATCAAGACACCTGAAACCTTATCATGAGCCAAATGCTGAGGAAGAGATTCCAGGAGGATTCCGAGGACCCCTCAGTTGCAGCCATGTCGAGATTGATGCTGATGAGGACCCCAGCTGTCACAAGCAACACTTGTTGAACACAGCCACCCACTTGGGGACAGATCAAGATGCTGTCACTGATGGCGGAAGAAAACCTAGGGAAAGCAGGACAACCAGTCACAATGAGTAATTTAATGGTAGCTATGATAGCGATGATCACCACTGCAGTGAGTATTCCTTCAACAAGGGCTGACACAGAGAAGAATTATACTTATTGGGCATATTTATCAATCTTGGCTGGCAACAATCCCGGGCTGTAATCACCCTATGACACAGTTACACATGCTTTCCGATCTCAGTATTTGCCATAATAAATCTGCTCCTATAATTGAGGTATACTGCCCTCAAAAACCTGTTTGTAAACAGGATTGGACCCAGTTAGAAAAAATGAACATACTTCTTTAGGAAGATTGCATTGCAGAACAGGCAAAGGTGCTGCTCAACGATTCCTATGGAATCATTATTGATTGGACCCCTAAGGGGATGTTTAGCTTGAATTGCACCTCTTAGTCTGCCTGCCATGGCCACACTAGGTTCAGCTGGTCTGAACAAAATGGTCAGATGGTAGAAATAATAAGTACGGCAAAAGTTCCTATTATCTGGAACCATGGCAGTATAGTGGCACCTCAGCCTCAAATGATATGACCCTTCATAGGAGCTAAACGTAAGGATTTGTGGAAACTGTTAATAACTCTTAATAAGACCAAATTTGGGAAAGAATAAAAAAGCATCTAGAAGGATACTCTACAAGCTTGTTTTTGGACATTGCAAAATTAAAAAACAAATATTGAAAACATCCCAGGAACACCTGACATTAATGCCAGGAACTGGAGTGCTTGAGGAAGCTGCAGACAGATTAGCAGCTAGTAATCCATTAAAATGGATAGAAACACTTGGAAGCTCTGTGGTTTCAATAATAATTGTGCTTTTAATCTGTGTTGTTTGTCTTTGTATAGTCTGCAGATGCGGATCCTGACTCCTGCAAGAAGTAGCTCACCGTGACAAAGTTGCCTTTTCTTTTATCGCTTTGCAAATCAAAGAAGGGGGACATGTTGGGAACAGACCCCCTCAAAATCTGGCCATAAACTGGCCCCAAAACTGGCCATAAACAAAATCTCTGCAGCTCTCTGACATGTTCATGATGGTTATGACACCCAAGCTGGAAGGTTGTGGGTTTACCAGAATGAGGGCAAGGAACACTTGACCCATCCAGGGCAGAAAATCGCTTAAAGGCATTCTTAAACCACAAACAATAGCATGAGCAATCTGTGCCTTAAGGACATGCTGTTGCTGCAGATAACTAGCCAAACCCATCCCTTTATTTTGGCCTATCCCTTTGTTTCCTGTAAGGAATACTTTTAGTTAATCTATAATCTATACAAACAATGCTTATCATGGGTTTACTGTTAATAAATACATGGGTAAATCTCTGTTCGAGGCTCTCAGCTCTGAAGGCTGTGGGACCCCTGATTTCCCATTCCACACCTCTATATTTCTGTATGTGTGTCTTTAATTCCTCTAGTGCCACTGGGTTAGGGTCTCCCCAGCCTAGCTGGTCTTGGCAGTCTTTAATCAATCTTGAATTAATTTTTGTATAAGGAGCAAGGAAGGGATCCAGTTTCAGCTTTGTACCTATGGCTAGCCAGTTTTCTCAGCACCATTTATTAAATGGGGGAATCCTTTCCCATTGCTTGTTTTTGTCAGGTTTGTCAAAGATGGTTGTAGCTGTGTGGTGTTATTTCTGAGGGCTCCATTCTGTTCCATTGGTCTATCTCTCTGTTTTGGTACCAATACCATGCTGTTTTTGTTACTGTAGCCTTGTAGCATAGTTTGAAGTCAGGTAGTGTGATGCCTCCAGCTTTGTTCTTTTTGCTTAGAATTGTCTTGGCAATGTGGGTACTTTTTGGTTCCATATGAACTTTAAAGTAGGTTTTTCCAATTCTGTGAAGAAAGTCATTGGTAGCTTGATGGGGATGTCATTGAATCTATAAATTACCTTGGGCAGTATGGCCATTTTCACTATATTGATTCTTCCTATCCATGAGCATGGAATGTTCTTCCATTTGTTTGTGTCCTCTTTTATTTCGTTGAGCAGTGGTTTGTGTTTCTCCTTGAAGAGGTCCTTCACATCCCTTGTAAGTTGGATTCCTAGGTATTTTATTCTCTTT
>NW_012104031.1:3091044-3138142 GCF_000951045.1 Mandrillus leucophaeus
AGTGGTTTGTGTTTCTCCTTGAAGAGGTCCTTCACATCCCTTGTAAGTTGGATTCCTAGGTATTTTATTCTCTTTGAAGCAATTGTGAATGGGAGTTCACTCATGACTTGGCTTGCTGTCTCTTATTGGTGTATAGGAATGCTTGTGATTTTTGCATATTGATTTTGTATCCTGAGATATTGCTGAAGTTGCTTATCAGCTTAAGGAGATTTTGGGCTGAGATAATGGGGTTTTCTAAATATGCAATCATGTCATCTGCAAACAGGGACAATTTGACTTCCTCTTTTCCTAAATGAATACCCTTTATTTCTTTCTCTTGCCTGATTGCCCTGGCCAGAACGTCCAACACCATCTTGAACAGGAGTGGTGAAAGAGGGCATCCCTGTCTTGTGCCAGTTTTCAAAGGGAGTGCTTCCAGTTTTTGCCCATTCAGTATGATATTGGCTGTGGGTTTGTCATAAATAACTCTTATTATTTTGAGATATGTTACATCAATATCTAGTTTATTGAGAATTTTTAGCATGAAGAGCTGTTGAATTTTGTCAAAGGCCTTTTCTGCATCTATTGAGATAATCATGTGGTTTTTGTCCTTGGTTCTCTTTATGTGGTGGATTATGTTTACGGATTTGAGTATGTTGAACCAGCCTTGCATCCCAGGGATGAAGCTGACTTGATCATGGTGGATAAGCTTTTTGATGTGCTGCTGGATTCGGTTTGCCAGTGTTTTATTGAGGATTTTTGCACCAATGTTGATCAGGGATATTGGTCTAAAGCTCTCTTTTTTTTGTTGTGTCTCTGCCAGGCTTTGGTATCAGGATGATGCTGGACTCATAAAATGAGTTAGGGAGGATTTCCTCTTTTTCGATTGATTGGAACAGTTTCAGAAGAAATGGTATCAGCTCCTCTGGTAGAATTCGGCTATGAATCCGTCCAGTCCTAGACTTTTTTTGGTTGGTAGGCTATTAATTATTGCCTCAATTTCAGAGCCTGTTATTGGTCTATTCAGAGATTCAACTTCTTCCTGGTTTAGTCTTGGGAGGGTGTATGTGTCCAGGAATTTATCCACTTCTTCTAGATTTTCCAGTTTATTTGCATTAAGGTGTTTATAGTATTCTCTGATGGTAGTTTGTATTTCTGTGGGATCAGTGGTGGTATCCCCTTTATCATTTTTTATTGTATCTATTTGATTCTTCTCTCTTTTCTTTATTAGTCTTGCTAGCAGTCTATCAATTTTGTTGATCTTTTCAGTAAATCAGCTCCTGGATTCATTGATTTTTTGAAGGATTTTTTGTGTCTCTATCTCCTTCAGTTCTGCTCTGATCTTAGTTATTTCTTGCCTTCTGCTAGCTTTTGAATTTGTTTGCTCTTGTTTCTCTAGTTCTTTTAATTGTGATGTTAGGGTATTGATTTTAGATTTTTCCTGCTTTCTCTTGTTGGCTTTTAGTGCTATAAATTTCCCTCTACACACTGCTTTAAATGTGTCCCAGAGATTATGGTACATTGTGTCTTTGTTCTCATTGGTTTCAAAGAATATCTTTATTTCTGCCTTCATTTTGTTATTTACCCAGTAGTCATTCAGGAGCAGGTTGTTCATTTCCCATTTAGTTGTGCAGTTTTGAGTGAGTTTCTTCATCCTAAGTTCTAATTTGATTGCACTGTGGTTTGAGAGACAGTTTGTTGTGATTTCTATTCTTTTACATTTGCTGAGAAGTGCTTTACTTCCAACTATGTGGTCAATTTTGGAATAAGTGCAATGTGGTGTTGAGAAGAATGTATATTCTCTTGATTTGGGGTGGAGAGTTCTGTAGATGTCTGTGAGGTATGCTTGGTACAGAGCTGAGTTGAAGTCCTGCATATCCTTGTTAACCTTCTGTCTCATTGATCTGTCTAATGTTGACAGTGGGGTGTTAAAGTCTCCCATTATTATTGTGTGGGAGTCTAAGTCTCTTTGTAGGTCTCTAAGAACTTGCTTTATGAATCTCTGTGCTCCTGTATTGAGTGCATATGTATTTAGGATAGTTAGCTCTTCTTGTTGAATTGATCCCTTTACCATTATGTAACAGCCTTCTTTGTCTCTTTTGACCTTTGTTGGTTTAAAGTCTGTTTTACTTTTTTTTTTTTTTTTTGCTTTCCATTTGCTTGGTAGATCTTCCTCTATCCCTTTATTTTGAGCCTATGTGTGTCTCTGCTCATGAGATGGGTCTCCTGAATACTGCACACTAACAGGTCTTGACTCTTTATCCAGTTTGCCAGTCTGTGTCTTTTAATGGGAGCATTTAGCCCATTTACATTTAAGGTTAATACTCTTATGTGTGAATTTGATCCTGTCATTATGACGTTAGCTGGTTATTTTGCCTGTTAGTTGATGCAGTTTCTTGCTAACAAGGATGGTCTTTACAATTTGGCATGTTTTTGCAGTCGCTGGTCCTGGTTGTTCCTTTCTATCTTTAGTGCTTCTTTCAGGAGCTCTTGTAAGGCAGGCCTGGTGGTGACAAAATCTCTCAGCATTTGCTTTTCCGTAAAGGATTTTATTTCTCCTTCATTTATGAAACTTAGTTTGGCTGGATGTGAAATTCTGGGTTGAAAATTCTTTTCTTTATGAATGTTGAATATTGGCCCCCACTCTCTTCTGGCTTGTAGAGTTTCTGCCAAGAGATCTACTGTTAGTCTGATGGGCTTCCATTTGTGGGTAACCCAACCTTTCTCTCTGGCTGTGCTTAACACTTTTTCCTTCATTTCAACCTTGGTGAATCTGACAATTTTGTGTCTTGGGGTTGCTCTTCTCGAGGAGTATCTTTGTGGTATTCTTTGTATTTCCTGAATTTGAATGTTGGCTTGCCTTGCTAGGTTGGGGAAGTTCTCCTGGATAATACCCTGAAGAGTGTTTTCCAACTTGGTTCCATTCTCCCCATCACTTTCAGAAACACCGATCAAACATAGATTTGGTCTTTTCACATAGTCCCACGTTTCTTGGAGGCTTTGTTCATTTCTTTTTACTCTTTTTTCTCTAAACTTCTCCTCTCACTTAATTTCATTAATTTGATCTTCAATCACTGATACCCTTTCTTCCACTTGATCAAACCGGCTATTGAAGCTTTTGCATGCATCATGTAGTTCTCGTGCCATGGTTTTCAGCTCCATCAGGTCTTTTAAGGTCTTCTCTACACTGTTTATTCTAGTTAGCCATTTGTCTAATCTTTTTTCAATGTTTTTAGCTTCCTTCCAATGGCTCTGAATATCCTCCTTTAGCTCAGAGAAGTTTGTTATTGCCGACCTTCTGAAACCTACTTCTGTCAGCTCATCAAAGTCATTCTCCACCCAGCCTTTTTCTGTTGCTGGTGAGGAGCTGTGATCCTTTGGAGAAGAGGTGCTCTGGTTTGTAGAATTTTCAGCTTTTCTGCTCTGGTTTCTCCCCATCTTTGTGGTTTTATCTACCTTTGGTCTTTGATGCTGGTGACCTACAGATGGGGTTTTGATGTGGAAGTCTTTTCTCTTGATGTTGATGCTATTCCTTTCTGTTTGTTAGTTTTCCTTCTAAGAGTCAGGTCCCTCAGCTGCAGGTCTGTTGGAGTTTGCTGGGGGTCCACTCCAGACCCTGTTTGCCTGGGTATCACCAGTGGAGGCTGTGGAACAGCATATTGCAGAACAGCAATTATTGCTGCCTGATCCTTCCCCTGGAAGCTTCATCCCAGAGGGGCACCCTCCTGTATGAGGTGTCAGTTGGCCCCTACAGGGAGGTGTCTCCCAGTTAGGCTACATGGGGGTCAGGGACCCACTTCAGGAGGCAGTCTGTCCATTCTCAGAGCTCAAACACCATGCTGGGAGAACCACTGCTCTCTTCAGAGCTGTCAGATAGGGACATTTAAGTCTGCAGAAGTTTCTGCTGCCTTTTGTTCAGCTATGCCCTGCCCCCAGGGATGGGCTCTACAGAGGCAGCAGGCCTTGCAGAGCTGTGGTGGGCTCTGCCCAGTACCAGCTTCCCTGGCCACTTTGTCTACCTACCCAAGCCTCAGCAATGGTGGATGCCCCTCCCCCTGCCAGGCTGCTGACTCACAGGCCAATCTCAGAATGCTGTGCTAGCAGTGAGCAAGGCTCCATGGGTGTGGGACTCACTGAGCCAGGCATGGGATATAATCTCCTGGTGTGCCATTTGCTAAGACCATTGGAAAACCACAGTATTTGGGCGGGAGTGTCCCGATTTTCCAGGTACAGTCTGTCATGGCTTCCCTCAGCTAGGAAAGGGAAATCCCCTGACCCCTTGCACTTCCTGAGTGAGGCAATGCCTCGCCCTGCTTTCGTTCACCCTCCGTGGGCTGCACCCACTGTCCAACCAGTCCCAATGAGATGAACCAGGTACCTCAGTTGAAAACACAGAAATCACCATCTTCTGCGTTGATCCCGCTGGGAGCTGCAGACCAGAGCTATTCCTATTCAGCCATCTTGGAATGGGGACCCACATTTTTGCTTTAATGTCTTCTACAGAACTAGGCCCTTTTTGTGTTTTAGGAGTTTTTTTTCTGTTTTTTGAAGGATTCTTTTCCTTTTGATCTTGGTGTTGATGATGGTTTTGAGTCCTTTCCATTCTGATTTAACTTCTGTGCATTTTTGGTTGGAGTATCTCATATAGATTTCTTCACTGGCACTTTTTCTTCAGTTTCCTTATCATCAAAATAATCATCATCATCTTCATCATCATCATCATTTGCGTCAGCAGCAAGTTTTACTTTTTTCTGTGGAAACTTGCTACCACCTCCAGGGGCAGACTCCTCCTCTTCATCTTCTGACTCCGCATCTTACTCCTAAGTGTTGTCCACTAATATGCACTGGCTCTGAATCACACTTCAGCCATAAGACCACTGTTGGTGTGATTTCAAAGCCCCCAAAGGAAACCATTGGCTGTATAGACATTTTCAAAGTGACAGTGTCACTTTAACTGGACTGCCTTCATAATTCATTGCCTCTGCTTCAAAAATGTGCAATTCATCCTTTGCACCAGCCCCTAAACTGACCTTTATTAAAGATAGCTGGTGCTCATTTTCATCATTATCCACCTTAAAGTGATAATCGTGGTTGACCCTCACTTCACAACCAAAAAGATAGCTCTGGAGCCATAGGGGACTCATGTCCACATTCAGGTTTTAAAATGAGTTTACAGTAGTTCAGTTAGATCTTCAGGATCCACTTCTAACTCCAGTTATCTTGCTATTTCCACATATGAAGTCACTTCCTCCAATGAAGTCTTAAGTTCCTCACAGTCATTCATGAGGTTGAAAACAACGTTTTCCAAACTCCTGTTAATGTTGATATTCTAAGCTCTCATGAATCACAAATGTTCTTAATGGCATCAAGAATGGTGAATCCTTTCCAGAAGATTTGCATTTACTTTGCCTGGGTTCATCAGAAGAATCATTATCTATGGCAGCTATAGCCTAACAAAATTTATTTCTTAAATAATAAGACTTGAAAATTGAAATTATTTCTTGATCCATGAGCTGCAGAATGGATGTTGTGCTAGTGGGCATGAAAAGAACATTCATCTCCTTGTACATCTCCATCGGAACTCTTGGGTGACCAGGCTTATTGTCAATGAGCAATAATATTTTGAAATGCATCTTTTTTTCTGAGTAGCATGTCTCAAGAGTGGGCTTAAAATATTCAGTAAACTGTGCTGTAAAGAGATGTCCTGTCGTTCAGGCTTTGTTGTTCTATTTATAGAGCACATCTGGAGCAGATTTAGCGTAATTCTTAAAGACTCTAGAATTTCCAAAATGGTAAATGAGCATTGGCTTCAACTTAAAGCCACCAGCTGCATTAGCCCTTAACAAGAGAGTCACCCTGTCTTTTGAAGCTTTGAAGCCAGGCATTGACTTCTCCTCTCTAACTATGAAAGTCCCAGATGGCATCTCCTTTCAATAGAAGCCTGTTTTATCTACATTGAAAAGTTGTTGCTTAGTGTAGCCACCTTCATCAATGATCTTGGCTAGATGTTCTGGATAACTTGCTGCAGCTTCTACATCAACACTTGCTGTTGCACCTTGCACTTTTATGTTATGGAGATGGCTTCTTCCCTTAAACCTCATGAACCAACTTCTGCTAGCTTCAAACTCTTCTTCTGCAGCTTCCTGACCTCTCTTAGCCTTCCTCCATAGTACAGAAGAGAGTTAGCCTTGTTCTGAATTAGGCTTTGGCTTTGGGAATGTCATGGGTGGTTTGAGCATCTGTTCAGACCACTCAAACTTTCTCCATATCAGCAATAAAGTGGTTTTGCTTTCATATTTGTGTGTTCACTGGAGTAGCACTTTTAATTTTCTTCGAGAAATTTTTCTCTGCATTTAAAACTTGACTGTTTGGTGCAAGAGGACCAGCTTTTAGCCCATCTCAGCCTTTGACATGCCTTCCTCACTAAACTTAATCATTTCTAGCATTTTATTTAAAGCAAGAGACATATGACTCTTCCTTTCACTAGAACACTTAGAGGCTACTATTGTAAGATTATCAATTGACCTAATTTCAATGTTTTCATGTCTCAGGGAATAAGGAGGCCCGAGGAAAAGAGAGATGGGGAACAGCCAGTTGGTGGAGGAATTAGAACACACACAAGATGGATCCATTAAGTTTGCTGTCTTTTCATGGCACCCCAAAACAATTACAATAGTAACATCAAAGATCACTGATCACAGATCACAATAACAGATATGCTACTACTAATAATAAAGTTTGAAATGTTTTAAGAATTATCAAAATGTGACGCAGAGACACAAAGTAAGCATGTGCTGTTAGAAAAATGGTGCCAAAAGATTTGCTTGACACAGGGTTGCCACACACCTTCAATTTGTATAAAATGTAACATCTGTGAAGCACAATAAAACAAAGTGCAATAAAATGAGATATGCCTGTGCTGGAAGAAAAAACCTGCCAACCAAGAATGCTAGATCCAACAAAACTGTCCTTCAAAAACAAAGATGAAATTACAACTTTCCCAGATAAATAAAATTTGAGGGAGTCTATCACCACTAGTCCTGACCTACAAGAAATGCTGAAGGGAGTCCTTGACGTTGAGGTAAAGGGATAAAATGCAATTCCAAAAAAAAAAAAAAAAGAAAATATTAAATTCTCTGGTAAATATATAGATAAATATAGAATCTTGTAGTATTGTAATGTGTGTAAATCTCTTCTAAATCTGATATAGAATTCAAAAAACAAAAGCATAGAAAGTAATTATAAGTCTATGGTAATGGATATGCAATATAAAAAAGGTAATTTGAGTCATCAGTAACATAAAGGTGTGGTGGGTTGAGATGTAAAGAACCAGAGTTTTAGATGCAATTGAAGCTAAGTTGTTAAATCAGCTTAAAACAGATTGTTATGATATTACCCATATTTTTCCAGTCTTCTGCCTAAAGATCTGAATCTACAATTGTCCCAATGGTACTGAATTACTTATTTGATGATTAAGAATGAAAGAGCAGTTTTGTTTGCAGTCCAAAGGCAAACGTCTATGGGGAATTCCAGCTAGGGAACGTGTTATACCCTCTTTTTATTAGTTTCCCCCAGGGAGGAAAGAGTGTGTTTATGGAGAAATCTAATTACAACTTTCTTTGCCCTTTTTGAAATATAAAGGACAGATTTTCTCCTAATTTATCTATGGAGACACACATATATAAGAGAACAGGCAAATAAGTAAGCCAGCAAGCAGGTTTTCTGAATTAAGAGGCTTTAATCAGGAAACCACCACATGGTACTCATTAAAAATACATTGGTAAAATATTAAGAGGTTTTATTTCAAGCAATTGCAATGGTTACCACAAAGACAATAACTATAGAATGTAAGTGTTATGATTTGAATATGGTTTATCCCCACTGAAACTCGTGTTGAGGCTTGTTCCCCATGTAATGGTGTTGAGAACTGGTGGGTCCTTTAAGAGGCATTTGGGTCATAAGCCATCTGTCCTCACGAAGGGATTAATGCCATTTCACAGGAGTGAATTATTACTCTTCAGCAACTGGATTAGTTACCACAAGAGTGGGTTGTTATAAAGTGAGGTCACCCCTCATGTTTTCTCTCTTGTGCGTGTACCCACTCAGTGCTCTCACATGCATTACCACCATGGGACTCCATCCTCCATGTTATGGCGCAGTATGAGGCCCTCGCCAGATGCAGTTGTTTGATCTTGAACTTCCTGGCATCAAGAACTGTGAGCTAAACAAACCTCTTTTCTAAAAATAAATTACCTGGTCTCAGGTATTCTGTTATAGCAACAGAAAATGGACAAAGACTGTAAAGAAAAGGAAATGAGAGGGGAATCAAAATCTGTGACCACAAAAAAAATTAATGAAACACAAAAGAAATCATCAAAAGAAAAAAGTGGGGGGACAAAAAAAGCTGCAAGTGAAACAGAGCACAATGAACAAAATGGCAATAGTTAAGTCCTTCACTATCAGCAATTCCTTAAAATGTAAATGCCATTATGAACAAATGCCAGCAATTAGATTTGGCAATAATTCCTTGGATATGATACCAAAAGCACTGGCAGCAAAATAAAAAATAGACAAATAGTACTACATAAAACTTAAATTTTTTTACACATCAAAGTAACAGTGAACAGAGAGAAAAGGCAACCTATAGAATGGGAGAAAAGAGTTGCAAATCATGTATCTGATAAGGGGTCAATATCCAGAATACATAAGGAACTTGTACAACTGAACAAGAAAAACCCTGAAATAATCCAGTTTAAAAACGGGCAAAGGATTTAGATAAACATTTCTCCAAAGAAGATATACGAATGGTTATTAAGTACATGAAAAGATGCTCAACATCATTAATCACTAGGGAAATGTAAATAAAACTCACAATGAGATATCACCTCACACCCATCAGGATAGCCATTATAAAAATAACAGAAAATAACAAGTGTTGACAAGGATGCAGAGAAGTTGGAGTCCTCGTGCACCAGTGGTGGGAAAGTAAATTATACAGATGTTATGAAAAACAGGATGGAGTTTCTCAAAACATTAAAAATAGAATTATCATATGATCCGGCAGTCTCCCTTTTGGGTATATATCCAAAAGGATTCAAAGCAGATCTCAGAGATATTTGCACACCCATGTTCATTGCAGCATTATTCATAACAGCCAACAGGAGGAAACAACAGATAACTGGATAAGGAAAATGTGGTATATGCACATAATGGAATTTTATGTGCCCTTAAAAAAGAAGGAAATCCTGTCACACGTTACAACATGAATGAAGCTTAAGGACATTATGCTAAGAGAAATGAGTCAGTCACAAATGGACAAATGCTGAATGATTCACTCATATAAAGTATCTAAATTAGTCAGAATCCTCAAAACATAAAGTAAAAAGGCAGTCGCCAAGAGCTTGCAGGAGGTAGGATGGGGAATTAATGCTTGGTAGGTATAGAGTTTCAGTGTTGCAAGAAGAAAAAATTCTAGAGACTTGTTGCACCAGTAAATATACTTAACAGTACTGAAATGTACATTTAGAAACATTTAGGATGGTTTAATGTTGTGTGGTTTTTACCACAATACAAAAAAGAGACTCAGCTAAGAAAAGGAACAGGCAAAACCAATGGCTGGTAGAAAACATTCACAGTACATATATCTGAATATGGATTTCTACCCAGAATAATAAAGAACTTCTAACGCAATAAAAATGTGGATGACAGACTTGAGCAACATTTTCAGAAGCAAACAAAGACATATGAATGGACAAAGACATATAAAAAAGTGCTCGACATAATTACTCAGCAGGCAAAGACAAATTAAAGCCATAATGAATCACTACATGCCTACTAGAATGTCTAAAATTATAAAGACTGTCAACACCACATGTTGGCAAGTATTTGACATAACAAAAACTCTCACGTTGCTCTTGGATGTGTGAAATGGCACAACTACTTTGAAAAGTTGCTTGCTTGGTAGCTTCTTATAAAATTAAACATAAAGCTAGCTGATGACTCTAATTTTACACCTATGTATTTATTCAAAGTAAATGAAAACATATGTCCACAAAGAGACGTATACATAAATGTTCATAGAAGCTTTGCATTTCTGATAGCCAAAACTGGAAACAACTCAATGTTGATGAACAGATAAACAAACTGGGATATATTCATAAAATACAATACTTCTTGCAATTAAAAGAAACAAACTACTGATAACCACAAAATGGATGAGTCTCAAAAACGTTATGCTGACTGAAACAAGCCAATATTAAAGAGCTCTTTGTGGCCAAAGCTGGAACAATTTGAGCAGCAAAATAAATAATGTATTAATAGTATTTGATTGTAACTCAAAACATAAATAAATATCTATGAGTCCATATGGATATAAATAAATGACATAGTAAATAAATAAGAGAGAAGGGACAAATGTCCCGTACAGAATTATATAATAATAGTATGTAAATGCTTCTTCCCAAGGAAGTGGAGCTTAACTCCTCACCCCTGGAGTGTGGGCTGCACTTAATGACTCCCTTCCAAAGAGTTGAATATGGAAGCCGGGTGGAGAAGTAGAAACCTGGCAAATAGTATCCTGGCCTGGTGATCAAGGCTAAAAAGATCAGTTATGTGGCGAATACCTACCTTTTAGTTTTAGTTTTAGTTTTTTGAGACAAGGTCTTGCTGTGTCACCAGGCTGGAGTGCAGTGGTGAGATCTCCGTTCACTGCAACCTCTGCCTCCTGGGTTCAAGTGATTCTCCTGCCTCAGCCTCCCGAGTAGCTGCGATTACAGGCATATGCCACCCTGCCTGGCTAATTTTTTTTTTTTTTTTTTTTTGAGACAGAGTCTCGCTCTGTCGCCTAGGCTAGAGGGCAGTGGCGCGATCACGGCTCACTGAAACCTCCACCCCTCCAGGTTTAAGCAATTCTCTGCCTCAGCCTCTGGAGTAGCTGGGATTACAAGCGCGTGCCACCACGCCTGGCCAATTTTTTTGTATCTTTAGTAGAGACGGGGTTTCACCATCTTGGCCAGGCTGGTCTTGAACTCCTGACCTCGTGATCCACCCGCCTCGGCCTCCCAAAGTGCTGGAATCCCAGGCGTGAGCCACCGTGCCCGCTAAATTTTGTATTTTTAGTAGAGACAGGGTTTCACCATATTGGCCAGGCTGGTCTCCAACTCTTGACCTCAAGCGATCCACCTACCTTGGCCTCCCAAAGTGCTGGGATTACAGGCATGAGCCACCACACCCAGCCTGGAGTGAGATTTTTATTCTTCTATTCTTTAGAAGAATCTGAGAAAGTTTGGCATTTGGTAGAATTTGCCTATGAATCCACTTGGCCAGGCTGGTCTCGAACTCCTGACCTCAAGTGATCCCCCCAACCTTGGCCTCTTAAAGTACTAGGATTGCAGGTGTGAGTCATTGCGCCCAGCTGATAATACCTACATTTCTGATGAGATGTAAACCTCTGTGGTTTACCTCCCCAAAACATAGAACCCCTGTCTAACCATGAAGAAAACACTAGACAAGCCAAAATTGAAGGACATTCTATAAAATACCTGACTAATACTCATCAAAACTTTCAAAGTATTGGAAAAGGTAAAAAGGAAAGTCTGAGAAACTATCACAGACAAGAGGGGGCTAAAGGAGACACGACAACTAAATGTAATGTGGTATCCTAGATGGGACCCTGAATTTAAAAACATTAGGGAAAAAACAGTGAAATACAAGTAAAGCATGGAGTTTATTTAATTTAAAAAATGAATTGAATTGCAAGGAAATATAGATGCATCTACAATCATAATGGGAGTTTTTTGTTTGTTTTGTTTTGTTTTGCTTTTGGGATGGAGTTTTACTCTTTCGCCCAGGCTGAAGTGAAGTGGGGCAATCTTGGCTCACTGCAACATCCACCCCCTGGGTTTAAGAGATTCTCCTGCCTCAGCCTCCCAAGTAGCTGGGATTATAGGTGTGTGCCACGAGGCCTGGCTAATTTTTGTAATTTTACTAGAGAGGAGTTTCACCATGTTGGCCAGGCTAGTCTTGAACTCCTGACCTCAGGTGATCCACCTGCCTTGCCATCCTAAAGTGCTGGGATTACAGGCATGAGCAGGGCCCATAATGGGAGATTTTAAACACCCTTCTTTCAATAATAAATGGTTTAAGCAAGCATAAAAATTAGTAAGGATATAAAATATTAAATACCACTATTAGCAAATGACCTAATTGACACATTCTTTCAGACATCCATGAAACACTTACAAAAATTTACTATACATTCATTGAGCCATAAAGCAAGTATGAACATAACGGGCTGAAATTATGTGGAGAACGTTCTCTGACCACAAGGCAATTAAGCCAGGAATCACCACAGAAAAGATGATTAGAAGATCCTCATATGTTTGGAAATTAAGAAATACACTTCTAAAAAACTTTTAGATCGGAGAAGAAATCATAATGGAAATGAGAAAATATTTTGAAGTGAAATATTAGAAAAATGTTGGAAATCAAAACCTGTGGGGTGGAGCTAAACAGGGCTTAGAGAGGTATTGCTAACATATATTAGATAAAAGAAAGATACAAACAATCTAAGTTAGCAATATAAACAGGCACATCATTATAGATCATAAAGTCGCCAAAAAGATAACAGAAGGATATTATATAAATTAATTATATACAAATATATTTGTAAATTTAGATGAAATGGACAAATTCCTTAATACAATACAACTTACACAGGAAGAAATAAAAATGATGACTAGTCCTGTAAGTAAAGTTAACTAAAGAATCTGTAATTTCCTCAACAAAAGTCCAAGTGGATTCATTGGCAAATTCTACCAAATGCCAAACTTTCTCAAATTCTTCTAAAGAATAGAAGAATAAAAATCTCACCCCAGGCTGGGTGCGGTGGCTCACGCCTGTAATCCCAGCACTTTGGGAGGCCAAGGCGGGTGGATCACCTGAGGTCAAGAGTTGGAGACCAGCCTGGCTAACATGGTGAAACCTCACCTCTCCTAAAAATACAAAAATTAGCCTGGCGTGGTGGCACGTGCCTGTAATCCCAGCTACTCGGGAGGCTAAGGCATGAGAATCACTTGAACCTGGAAGGCAGAGGTTGCGGTGAGCCAAGATCGCACTGCTGCACTCCAACCTGGGTGACAGAGTGTATTATAAGAAAAGAAATTATAGATTAATCTCACTGAAGAACAGAGAAGCAAATGTCCTAAACAAAATATTAGCAAAAGATCCAACAATGTGTATGCAAAGGACACATCATGACCAAGTTGGTGTATTGCTGTAATATATCCTTGGCTTAACAATAGAAAATTAATCAGTAGAAATCACCATATTAGCAGAGTATAGGATTGGTTGCTTACTTATGATTGGATAAGGAAAAAAAAAATACACACACACACACAAAGAGTATAGGATAAACAAAACGTATGATAATCTCATTAGATGAGAAAATATATTTGATAAAATTCATTACCTATCATTTGAAAAAAATTTAACAAACTAGGAAAATAAGGCAACATTTTTGATATGAAAGAGTATCCCAGAACACTATTGTCAATGGTAAAAGTTTGAAACTTTTAGGATTGTGAACACAGCAAGGACGTCTTGTATGACTACTTCTGTTCACTACCATAATGGAGGTCCAGAGAAAACTATACAAGTATGAAGATTAGAAAGCAAGATTTAAAACTGTCATTATGGAAGACATAATTCTTTTCAATTAATAGAATTTACTTCTATTCTGTTCTTTTTATTCTTTTCTTTTTGAGACAGAATCTTGCTCTGTCACATAGACTGGAGTGCAGTGGCTTAAGCTCAGCTCACTGCAACCTCTGCCTCCTGGGTTCAAGTGATCCTCCCTCCTCAGCCTCCCTAGTAGCTGGGAGTACAGGCAAGCACCACCACACCTGGCTAATTTTTGTAGTTTTAGTAGAGATGGGGTTTCACCATGTTTACCAGGCTGGTCTCGAACTCCTGACGTCAGATGATCCACCTGCCTTGGCCTCCCAAGGTGCTGAGATTACAGATGTGAGCCACCGTGCCCGGCTGACTTTACTTTTAGAACAATTTTAGATTTAAAAATCGAGCCAGTAGTCCAAAAGAGTTTCCAAATCCCCTCTCTCCCATGCGAACTCCAGTTTTCTCACATCTCCCATTTGTGTGATACATTTGTTATAATTCACAAACCAATACTGATACATTACTATTAACTAAAATTCATGGTTTATATTAAGGGCTCACTCTGTGATGTACTCTTCCATGGGTTTTGCTTAATGTCATGTACCCTTCTTTAGTTTTTACCCCCTAAAAATCCCCTGTGCTGCTTCACCTATTCATCTCTCCCCACTTCCCCCTGCCAACTGCTGATTTTTATTTATTTATTTATTTAGTTAGTTAGTTAGTTAGTTAGTTTTGACAGAGTCTCACTGTTGCCCAGGCTGGAGTGCAGTGGCACGATCTTGGCTTGCTGCAACCTCCACTTCCTGGGCTCAAGCAATTCTCTAACATCAGCCTCTCAGCTAGCTGGGGCTACAGGCCCAGCTAATTTTTATATTTTTTGTAGATATGGGGTTTTGTCATGTTGCCCAGGCTGGTCTCGAACTCTTCAGTTCAAAGCCATCTGCCGGCCTTGGCCTCCTAAAGTGCTGGAATTACAGGCAAGAGGCACTGCACGCAGGCCACTGATCTTCTTACTGTCTCTGCAGTTTTGCCTTTTTCAGATTGTGATAGAGTTGAGTTCATACAGTATTTAGCCTTTTCAAACTGGCTTCTTTCACTTAGGAATATGCACTTAAGCTTCCTTCATGTCTTTTTGTAGCTTGACAGCACATTTCTTTTTTATTGCTGAATAATGTTCCATTGTATGAATGTACCACAGTTTGTTTATCCATTCACCTATTGGAGACATCTTGATTGCTTCCAGTTTTTGCCAACTGTGAATAAAGCTGTTATAAACATTAGTGTGCAGGTTTCTGTGTATACATGTTTTTAACTCCATTGGGCAAATACCCAGGAGCATGATTACTAGATCATACGTTAACACTAGCTTTGTAAAAAACTGCCCAACTCTCTTCCAAAGTGACTGTACCATTTTACATTTTCACCAGCAATGAATAAGAATTCTTGTTGCTCCACATCCTCGTCAGCATTTGGTATTGTCCAGTTTGCTTGTTTCTTGAGCCATTCTAACAGGTATGCATTATTGTTTTAATCTGTAATTCCTTAATGACATGGCAATGGCCCTGAAAACCCAGAAGTTGCCACATTTTTTCTAGAAATTTCTGCATAACCTCTCCTTAATTTGCATGTAATTAAAAGTGGGTATAAATATGAGTGCAGCCCTGCCTCTGAGCTGCTATTCTGGGCACATTGTCTATGGGATAGCCCCAGTCCATAAGGAGCAGTACCTCTGCTGCTGCTGTACGCTGCTGCTTCAATAAAAGTTGCTGTTTAACACCACCGGCTTGCCCTTAAATTCTTTCCTAGGCAAAGCCAAGAACCCTCCCTAGATAACCCCCAATTTGGGGGCTTGCCTGTGCTGTATCAATAGGATGTTAAATATATTTTCGTATATTTATTTGTCATCCGTATATCTCCCTTGGTGAGGTGTTTGTTTAAATATTTTTCCCATTTTTACTGGGTTTTTTTAATTGTACATTTAAGAGTTTTTTTTTATATTTTGAACACAAATCCTTTTTTAGATATGTGTTTTACAAATATTTTCTCCCAATCTGTGGCTTGTCTTTTTATTCTCTTAACAGTGTCTTTCACAAAGCAGAAGTTTTCAATTTTAGTAAATTCCAACGTACCATCTTTTTCTTCCATGTATTGTGCTTTTGATGTTGTATCTAAAAACTCATCTCCAAAGCCAAGGTCACCTAGATTTTCTCCTCTCTTATCTTCTATAAGTTTTATAGTTTTGTGTTTGACATTTAGATTTATTATTCATATTGAGCTAAATTTTATAAATGTGCTAGGTCTGTGTCTAGATTTTTTTTTTTCTTGGCATATAGATGTCTGTGCAGCAAAAGGTTAACTAAGCAGGCTGCACATTGCCAAGAAGACACCGGCTCCTGACCTGCTTCTGACGGTTAACCTCTAAACCACTGGAATATCCTGCCTGTCTTTGCATACCTGAGGCCTTGGGCCATGCCACATAGCTTATGCTAACAATGTGATTTATGTGAAAGTCTTGTGCAATGCTGTATCAATTTGACCTCTGGAGGGGCTAGAGACTGAGTCCCTAATGTCAGTCACATGGATATTCCGTGTCTATGTGACTGATACCAAGGCTCAGGTGAGCTTCCCTTGTTGATCATACCTCCAACATCTTGTCACATGTTATTACTGGGAGAAAGAAATATTGCCCGACCAACTCCACTGGGAGAGGACCACTGGAAGCGTAATCTTGGTCTCCTCAGGACTCTGACTTGTGTGTTTTTCTCCTTTACCCATGTTAATCCGTATCCTTTCTCTGTAATAAATTGGAGTCATGTAATAACCATGACTGTAACACTTTTTCTGAATGTTTTGAGATCTCCTAGTGAATCACTGAACCTGAGGATAGTTGTGAGGATGCCCAACACAGTGTCCAATTGTTTTGGCCCCATTTTTTTTAGAAAGCCTATCCTTTCTCCCTCAAATTGCCTTTGCTCCTTTGTCAAAGATCAGTTGACTATATTTGCATGGGTTTCTTTCTGGGCTCTCTATTCTGAGACATTAATCTATTCAACTATTCTTTTATTAATACCACCCTGTCTTGATTACTATATCTTCCAAATAAGTGTCATGTATTGGAGTCTTCTGACTTTCTTCTTCTTCAATACTGGCCTCTTGTCTTTCCCTATAAACTTTGAAATCAGTTTGTCAGTATCCATGAGATAACTTTCTGGGATTTTGGTGGGGATTGTGTTGAACTGATAGGTCAAACTGATAAGAATTGGCATCTTAACAATATTGATTATACCTACCCATTAACATGGAATGTCTCTGCATTTGCTTAAACCTGTTTTGATTTATTTTTATCAGAGTTTTGTAATTTTCCTCATATAGACATAGTATATATTTTAGTAGATTTATATTTAAGTATTTCTCTTCCATCCTTCCTCCCCTTCTTCTTCTTCTACCTCTTCTTCTCCCTATCCTTTTTCTTTCTTCTTCTTCCTTTCCTTCTTCTTCTTCTTCTCTCTCTCTCTGATATTAATGTAAAATGGTATTGTGTTTTTAATTTCAAATTCCTGTTGTTCATTGCTGGTATACAGAAAAACAATTGAGGTTTGTATATTAATCTTGAATCCTTCAACTTTTCTATAATTGTTTATTAGTTCCAAGAGTTTGTTGTTGTTGTTTTTGATTCTGGGGAATGTTTTCACAGAAAAATCATGTCATCTTTGAACAAAAACAGTTTTAATTATTTCTCTCCAAACTTTATACTTTTTCTTTTCTTATTGCATTAGCTAGAGCTTCCAGTACAATGCTGAATAGGAATGGTGAGAGAGGACATGCTTGGCTTGTTCCCAATTTGTTCCCCCTTGTTAGGGAGAAAATATCTAGTTTCTCACAATTAAATATGTTAACTGTAGATTTTTTGCATACTTTTAAATGAAATTGAATAAATGCCTCTTCATTTGTGCTTTGCTGATAGTTTTTGTCATGAATGGGTATTTGATTTTGTCAAATGCTTTTTCTGCATCTGTCTATATGATCATATGATTTTTATTCTTTATTTTACCTATTGATGTGGTAGATTACATTAATTGATTTTCAAATGTTGAGCCAGCCTTGCATACCTAGGATAAATCCCACTTGATTGTGGTTTATAATATTTTATACATTCTTACTAATTTTTTAGGAGATTTTTATGGCTATGTTCATGAGAAATATTGGCCTATAATTTTACTTCTTCTAATGACTTTATCTGGTTTTGTTATTAGGGTGATGCAAACCTCATGGAGTAAGTTAGGAAGTGTTTACCCTGTTTCTATTTTCTGAAAGAGATTTTAGAGAATTAGCATAATTTCATCTTTAAACATTTGTTAGAATTCACCAGTGAACCCATCCAGCCCCAGAGCTTTCTTTTTTGGATGTTATTATTAATAATTACTGATTAAATTACTTTAATACACATAGGCCTATTTAGATTATCTATTTTTCTTTGTGTGAGTTTTAGTTTGTATCATTCAAGGAATTGACTCAATCTAAATTATCAAATGTATGGGCATAGAGTTGTTCATAATATTCCTTCATCATTCTTTTAATGTCCATGGAATCAGTGGTGATTATCTGTTTTTCATTTCTGATATTGGTAATCTAGGTTCTCTTGATTAGCCTGGCTAGAGGTTTATCAATTTTATTGGTCTTTTCTAAGAACTAGCTTGGGATTTCACTGATTTCCTCTTTTCAGTTGCATCGGTTTCTGCCCTAATTTTTATTTATTTTTCTGCTTGCTTTAGGATTATATTGCTCTTCTTTCCCTAGTTTCCTAAGCTGTAAGTGCCAGAGGCTCCTGTTTCCTCCAGTTTTCTGGTTTGGTTAACTGTTTTTATCCTCCCCTGTTATCTTTGATTTTCCCTTTGAATTCCTTCTTAAAATAGGGTTTATGTCTTACTAAAGAGCTTCTGCACAGCAAAAGAAACTATCATCAGAGTGAACAACCTACAGAATGGGAGAAGATTTTTGCATTCTATCTATCTGAAAAAAGTCTAATGGCCAGAATCTACAAGGAACTTACACAAATTTACAAGAAAAAAAACCAACCCCATTAAAAAGTGGGCAAAGGACATGAGCAGGCACTTCTCAAAAGAACACATACATGGAGTCAACCAAACATATGAAAAAAAAGTTCAACATCACTGATCATTAGAGAAATGCAAATCAGAACCACAATGAGATACTATCTCACACCAGTCAGGATGGTTATTACTAAAAAGTCAAAAAACAGATGGTGACGAGGTTGTAGAGAAAAAGGAGGGCTTTTACACTGTTGGTGGGAGTGTACATTAGTTCAATCATTCTGGAAGGCAGTGTGGCGATTCCTTAAAGACCTAGAAGCAGAAATATCATTTGACTCAGCAATCTCATTACTGGGTATATACCCAAAAGAATATAAATCATTCTATTATACATGCAGACGTATGTTCATTGCAGCACTATTCACAATAGCAAAGACATGGAATCAACTTAAATGCCTGTCAATTATAGACTGGATAAAGAAAATATGGTACCTATACACCATGGAATACTATGTACCCATTGAAAGGAATAAGATAATGTCCTTTGCAGAGACGTGGGTGGAGTTGGAAGCCATTATTCTCAGCAAACTAACACAGGAACAGAAAACCAAACACCACAGGTTCTTACCTATAGGTGGGAGCTGAATGATGAGAACATATGGACACATGGGGTAGGGGACAACACACACTGGGGTCTGCTGGGGGTGGGGGACTGGGAGAAGGAGGAACATCAGGAAGAATAACTAATGGATATTGGACTTAATACCTAGGTGATGGGATGATCTGTGCAGCAAACCACCATGGCACACGTTTACAGCATGTAACAAACCTGCACATCCTGCACATGTACCCCTGAGCTTAAAATAAAAGTTGAAGAAAAAAAAAAAAGAGACTCTAAAAAGAAAAGCAGCCTAAAGTGATACCTGAGGAGAAACAGCCAGGGTGAGAATATGAAGTCATGAAAGACAAGGGAAGACCTTCTGCTGAGACAAGAGTGGCTAATAGTGCAGATGATACAGGGAGGTAAAGGAAGATAAGGCTGAGAAGCGACACTTCCAGCTTAATTTTCTGTAAACTGGTTCTACGTTGTTTAGTATTTCTTTAAAAAATAAAGTCAATGTCTTGCAACTTTCTGAATTTTTATTCGGTTATTATGCTGGAGCCTTTTTGATGTAGTGATAAGTTGTTGGAGAGGGCAAGAGTTCTATAAATTTTTTTTTTTTTGAGACAGAGTCTCGCTCTGTTGCCCAGGCTGGAGTGCAATAGCATGATCTTGGCTCACTGCAACCTCTGCCTCCCAGATTCAAGTGATTCTCCTGCCTCAGCCCTCTGAGTAGTTGGGATTACAGGTGTGCACCACCATGCCTGGCTAATTTTGTATTTTTAGTAGAGAGAGGGTTTCACCATGTTGGGCAGGCTGGTCTTGAACTCCTCACCGCATGATCCACCTGCCTCAGCCTCCCAAAGTGCTGGGATTACAGGCGTGAGCCACCGCGCCCGGTCGAGAGTTCTATGATCTTATGACTAAATCTCAGTATTTTACTGGACCCGAGTTCCTGGGCCATGACTTTCAAAATAATTTCTTAGCCTGTGTATTTTCTATCCTTACATGATACAGGATGGCTACAGAAGGCTAGTGGATTTTTCCCCAGGTACGATAAGGCTCTGGTAAAGTAATTTCCCTTGGAGGGCAAGCCTTCGTTATACAAAGTGCTCTAGGAATATTTTAAAATATTACTTTCCCCCTCCCCCTTGCAGGTAACATGAGGATATTTTTTTCCAGTCTTCAACATGAGAACCTGGTGGACTTCTAGAGATAAAATCCACAAAACTGTGTCTCTCTCTTTTAAACTGGGCACCCAGGAGTTTTAACTCTCAAGCTAGTCCACTCTCAGCCTCCAGCAATTCATCACTATCACCATTTAAGTATTTCTGCCAGTTTATTAAAAGTTATAGAATCGGTTAGTAAATATATGATCTTTTTTCTTTAAAAGATAAATGAAACAGACAAAGCTTTGACAATGCTAATTTTTAAAAGGGGAACCCTCAAATACCTAGCTATTAGAGAGAGAACTGTAAACAAGTACACAAGGACACAATGTGTAGTGTGTCCTGCCAGGACCAACCCAGCCCAGCCCTGGTCAGACCTTGTGATAACACATCCCATGATGATCTTGGGGAACCCATGGGAGAGGAAACAGATTACTTAGAGTCACTCAGTCAGTAGGCAGGGAGTGGGTGGAGGCCCAGAAATACAACCCTGGGCACAGTCCCTGAGTGGGAGTTGAGAAAACCTAGGGCCAAGATGCCCCTACAAGGGTCTTTTCTTAGACCAGCCTTCCCTGCCTGGGTCCCCAGAGGCCAGGTAGAACCCACCTCTCAGGGACCAGCAGACCCTGGCCCAAGGCCCCAAGCTAAAGCCCCTTACCTTAGCATGTTTAAAACCTTGAGTGATGGGGAGTCTCAACTTCAAAAAGTTTGGGGGAAGATAAGGAAAACTGCAGGGCCCATGGTGGAGACCAAAAATTCTTCCTCCCAGTGAAAAGAAGCTGAGGTATGAGTGACTCAGGGGATTACACCGCTCAGGGGATTTGCTTTTGAGCAATCACTCCAGCCAAGAGCAATGCTTAACCCTGCAGGCTGTAAACTCCACTGGGACAGGGACTGTGAATTCATCTCAGGGTCCCCAGTGCCTGGCAAGCACCTGTTACCTAGAAAGTGTGCAATGAATAGGCACATTAAAATTTTTTATTTACTTGTGGTAAACACTTAACACGAGATCTACCCTGTTAAATTTTGAAGTATACAATGCAATATAGCTGACTGTAGGGACAGTGTGGTCCAGCAGATCTCTAGAGCTTATTCATCTTGCTTGACTGAAACTTTATGCCCATTGATTAGCATAAAGTAATTTTTAAGAATAAAAGTAATGCATTGTTAATGAGCAGAATACAGTCGTTTGAGGTTAGAAAGTCAGAATCCCTGGCAGCTGCCTACTCTGATTTCTCTGAGTTCCTTCTTTGTTTATTTTGGTCTTTCATGTGGGGACTCTTTCCTTGAATGTCTGGTGACCAGGCTTTTTCTTCCATATGAGTCAATAAAAGCCCACTGGAAGGCCGGGCGCGGTGGCTCAATCCTGTAATCCCAGCACTTTGGGAGGCAGAGACGGGCGGATCACAAGGTCAGGAGATCGAGACCATCCTAGCTAACCCGGTGAAACCCCGTCTCTACTAAAACATACAAAAAACTAGCCGGGCAAGATGGCGGGCGCCTGTAGTCCCAGCTACTCAGGAGACTGAGGCAGGAGAATGGCGTAAACCCGGGAGGCGGAGCTTGCAGTGAGCTGAGATCCGGCCACTGCACTCCAGCCCGGGCGACAGAGCGAGACTCCGTCTCAAAAAAAAAATAAAAAATAAAAGCCCACTGGAAGCTCTAGAGGCTTGGTGGGCTTCTTATCCAAGGGCCCCACCTTGAGGTGATGGAGAAGAACCCAGCTGTTGTGCTGGGGGCCCTCAAATGTCATTTGAATTTGGTAGTGTGAGCTTTGGTAACTTTTCTCTTAGGCTGGCCAGCTTTCCTTGATAGGAATTTTTCAGTCCTCTGCCTGGGACTCTGGGAGCCTAGTGAGGGGAAAGGCTGGAAGTTCTGAGCATCTCATGTGCAGACTTTCATTTAATTCCTCAGTCGTTTCTCTCAGTCTTCAGTCTAGCACCCTCCCTACCCACCACAGCCCCCACACCATCCTCTGCTGATCCAGGTATTACCGAGTCTTCAGTCCCTCTGGACCATCCCCGTATTTAATTGGGATAAAGATCCAGGGGTCCAACAGGTCGCCCTCACTTACTCTTGTCAGCTTTAGCCCACTTGTCAGCTTTCTGCTGACTCCTGCACCTTTTCAGGGTCCTTTGGCCTGAGTTCTCTTTTTTCCTGTGGGCTTCCCCACCTGCAGCCTGATCACCAGACATTTGAGGAAAGAGGCCACACATGAAAGACCAAGGTTTCAGCTTTTTCAGGTCTGTGAAGCCAGTTTCACCTGTTCATTCTGTTTTCACCTTCCAAACGTTTGCTGGCATCTCTTACTAATTTTAGTTTCCTCTTCTATTTGCTTTGTCCTAGTGGATTTACACCACTTTATTCCTTTAACTGCGATTTCAAGGGATTTCAGGAGAGAGCGGAGTTAAATACCTGTGGTCAATCTACCACATGAAATGGGCACATCTTGCTTTTTTCCTTTAACAATATATTGAGGACATTTTTGTTTCATTTCAATGAAGTATGGAATTTCAGGCTCCAGTTGGTAATACTTAAGACAGTTTTAAGTTTATGCTATTTTAAGAAATGCTGCAATGGGACATTATTATTGTACAACAGTGATTATGTGTAGAAATAAAGAAAGGAGAAAAAAAGAGAGGGACAGAAAGGAAGGGCATGAGAAAGAGAGAAGGAGGGGAGGAGGAGGGAAGGAGTTCATGCTGAATGTCAGGTATCTGAAGAGAGCAGGTCAGGAAGTGATGTGGGGGTCTGAATGGGTTGTACTTCCAGTCCTGGCCCACGTTCACCACCTAGGCCTGACCCTTCCCTTCTAGTTCTACTGCCTATTACATGCCAACTGCTTCAGGCTCAAACCTGTTAATAGTGAAAGAAACAGCTACCACTGGGATATGGTTCACTGGAAACAGGCTGACATTTAGACACGCAAGGCCAGAACCCACATGGCCAGAGAGGATTCAAGGTGTTCTCTGTCCCCAGAGAGTGCCCTGACTCCAGGATATGAGTTTCAGCATGACTGAATCCCACACCAGCCAGCAGCCACTAGCTCCACCTCTGCCTGGGAGCCAGGCCTGTCCAAAGATAACCAAATGGAAAGGGAAGAACCTGAAAGCCTCCACTTTAGCTCTAGAAGGTTTGCAAATTCTCTGGCTTCTCTTTCTTCCATTGCAATGTGGGGAGCATAGCTTCTGCTAGTACACTAAGAGGTCTTAAGGGGTGGTTTGCACTTCTCACATCAACCAGCTTCTTACTAAGCACTTGACATTGAGTTACAAGGGATGTTGAAGAAATAGTATTCAATAATCAACTCATTCAACAGATGTCTATTGAGGTCAGTTCTTTATACAGGCAACTGATTGTTGATGCACAGCAGTGGACAAAGAGACACAGTCCCTGCTCTTGGGGCTTCCAGTCTAGAGAGAGTTACAGACATTAAATACGTAAGCTCGCAAAATAAATATATAATTGCAAATTAGGATAAGGTCTGGGGTGGAAAAAGAAACACCTTTTCAGGAGGGAGTAGCAGGACTGCCCTGCCATGGAGAAATATGCAGACATAGGGAAGCCTCTTGAGGAGGCGACAGCAGAGACAAGCCCCAGAGGATGAGAAGGAGAAAGAGAACACATCCTAGGCAAAGGGTGCTGTGCCAAGACCCTGAGATTGGAAAGGGCTTGACACACTCATGTTCATGAAATAGAACCAGGGTGCTCAGGGTGGAGTGACCAGCACAAGGCTGAGAGGTAGGCGGGTGGCCTAATGGAAAAACACACAAACTGACTATATTCTCCTACTATTCTCACACTCACTCCCCCTACTTCATTTCTGAGACCAGAGGTGTGGGGATTTCTCTCCACACCCAAGCAACTCTCCAGCAGACACCAACAGGGTATCCTATAATTTAATTCCATTCTGACACTATCCATCTGGAGTTAGAGTCAGATCTACAGGCTGAGGGTTCAGTCCCACAAGGTTGCCCCCACTTCAGATGCCAATCACAAGTCCTGGGTGGTGACCTGCACTTCGATCAAGCAGCTTAAAACGGGTTCCCATGACACTCTTCCTCTGCACTTCCTCTGCTACAGCAGCTCACAGAACTCAGGGAAACACTTACTTACATTGACCCATTGATTTAAAGGATATTACAAAGGATACAAAGGAGCAGCCAGATGGAAGAGATGCATAGTCCAAGGAAGATGGAAAGGGCTTGGAGCTGCTCTGCTCTCTCCATGTGTTCAGTAGCCTGGAAGCTCTTTAAACCCCGTAGGTCATGGATTTTGTTTGTTTGTTTGTTTGTCTGTAGAAAGGGGATCTCCCTATGTTGTTCAGGTTGGTCTCAAACTCCTGAGCTCAAGCAATCCTCCTGCCTCGGCATCCCAAAGTGCTGGGATTACAGGCATAAGACACTGCACCCAGCCTAGTCAATGGATCTTTATGCAGGCTTCCCCACATAAGCATGATTAATTATTAACTTGGTCTTCAGCCCCACTCCCCTTCCCAGAGGATGGGGGGTGGAGATGAAGGTTCCAAGTTTCTCATCATGGCTTGGTCTTTCTGGTGACCAACACCCCTCCAGATGCCCACAAAGAGGCACCTTATTGGAACAAAAGATACTCCTAGTACCCAGGAAGTTCCAAGGGCTTAGGAGTTCTGTGTCAAAACTAGGGTCAAAGGCTAAACATTAGAATAAGAGATGCAGCTAGAACCCCTATTTCTCAAGAAATTTTAAGGGTTTTAGGAGTTCTGTGCCAGAAATTGGGGGCAAAGACCAAATATACATTTCTTATATCACAATATCATAGAGGGCCAGATCATGCAGAGAGGTCACATTAATTAATTAATTAATTCACTAGATATGGATTAAGCACCTACTATGTGTTGGGAAATATTCTGTGTACTAGACAAAGAGGACTAAAAAAGAAAAGTCCATCCTCTGATGAAGCTTACATTCTAGTGGTAGGAAACAGACACTACATACAAATGAATAAATGAATTAATTAATTAATTAATTAATTAATTCAGCTCATGAAAGTACTTAGGAGAAAATAAATCATCAGGACAGAACAGAGAGTGACTTGAGGGGAGGGTGCTACTTTCTATGAGTGGTCAGGAAAAGCGTGAATGAGGAGAAGGAGCCAGCCATGTGAAGACCACAGACAGCAACATTGTGGGCAGAGGCAATGGCAAGTGCAAAGGTCCTAATGAAAGAACAGACTTGGAGTGTTCAAGAGATAGAGTTAAGGAGTTGCTATTTTATTCTAAGTTGGAGCCATTGCAAGGTCTTAGCAGGAAAGCAACAGGATCTGATTTAAGTTTCTCAAAGTGTACTCTGGCTGCTATGAGGAGAATGGATTGCAGAGGCAAGAGAATTAGGAAGGAAGGCAGGTAGGAGGCTCTTCTGGGGACAAGTGGGAGTTGACGGTGGTTAGGAGGTGAAGGAGATGGAGCAGGAGGCAGGATGTCTAGTAGGTCCTGATCATTGAGAGTGAGGAAAGGGAAGGATCAAGGACACTTCCTAGGTAACTTGGGGACGCAGGTATGTGGTGATGCCTTTTACTGCTAAGGGGAAGAACGGGGTGAGATGTGGGAAGGAGCAGTTAACAAACATTAATTGAAGGCTCCCTGTGTGCTTGGCACTGAGAGGTGTGGGGAGAGGCCCTGCTCTGCCTGGCTGTGGACAGTCCAGCTACAGAGATGAGATGCTCGCATGAAGCAAGAGAGAACGGTGTGATACCAACCATCAAGATGTAGTCCCATAAGATCCGGCTGCTGTCCTCCCACCTACAAAGCCCTCTCACACATTATCTATTCGATCCACATCATTACCAAATAAGATAGGTAGTATTATCCCCATTTTACAGATGAGAAAACTGAGGCTTGGAGAAACTGTGACTAGCCCCAGCTCAGCCAGCCAGGTTGGATGCAAATCAGCAGAGGCTTTCGAATTTCTATACAGGCATCTGCTCTGCAGTAGGGTGGGATGGGGACTTGCTATGAAGCCTCATTTTATATCAAGCACACTGGTTTTACTTGGTTTAGGGTTTGGCAGTGGCTGAGAGAGGGGTGGGAGAAGCCAATGGGGCTGGAAAGGAGGGTATAAAGCTTATGAAAGTAATTTATTGGGGATATCCATTGAGGTACACTCAGTTCTGTCTGTCTCCAAGCCAGGGTTTTCTTATTCTGGATTTAAGGAGTTGTTCCAAGATAGCAGAAGGTAGTATGAACAACATTGACTGGGGAAGAGGCAAGGCTTAACTCAGAGTGATCTCTGTAGGACTTGAGGGCCAGGGAGGGCAGCCCCAGGAGGGACATGATTCAGGAGCAAAGGCATGGTGGGCTGTTAATTGAAGTTTGCTGAAGGCATCAGAGACCTCTCAGTTCTACACATGGGCAATCTGTACTGGTGGCTGGGACCTGCCTACTTAGGTGGGCACTCTGGGTCAGTCACTGGGGACAGCTCCTCCCCAGCTTTGGTGGACATGGGCCTGCCTTCTGCTCCCAGGTCTCAGCCTCCCGGCAGGGACTTATTCCTTGAAATCTTGCAGTTCAGGTCTGGCCATCAGGTGGGCCCAGGATGTGCCCTACCTAGCCTGAGACAAGAAATAAATCCAGGCTGGCAAGGCATTATACCCCTCTCCTCTCCCTCCAGCCATGTCTAGTGCCCTTTTACCCAGAGCCTCTCAGCAGAGATCACCCCCACCTGCCTACCTCAACCAGTGGCTCTCAACCAACAGGACACAGAGCTTTTAATGATGTCCCACTGTCCCTACATGTATCGTGGGCAGTTTCCTCACTGAGAGGCTCCATCAGTGAGCATCTGGTGTGTTTGTTATAACTTCCTTCCCTTTCTCTCTTTGTCCGGCAACCTGCTTGTTCTCAAAGCTCTGTTCAAGCATCACTCCGCTGCCTTTCCCACCCCGCCCTGGCTGGTGTTTCTCCCTGAGCTCCTCTGCTCCCTGTGCCCTGCTTCATTTACCATGTGTCATTTGTGCTGTATATGGTGTGAGGGACCCAACTTTGATTCTTTCCAGATTGGTAGACAATTAAGTCAATGGCATTTATAAAAAGTCTTTTTCTTATTCATTTGGACTGCTACCTTCATTGCATACGCCCTCTCCATATATGCTCAGACCTACCTCTGTTTGTCAGTCCTGGTGGCAATTCCATGCTATTTTAATCCCAATGGAATTATAATAAGTTTTGTATAGTGTGTCACCACCATTACTGGTTTTTTATTTTTATTTTTAGTTGATAAAAATTGACATTTGTTATGATATTGTTTTCCCGTGCAAGAACATGTTCAGATCCTATTGCAAATTTATATCCCATGGGTAAGTTTTACAGATTCTACTATTAAACTTATTATTGTTATTAAATTTATTTATAAATATTTTATAGATTTTGACACTTCTGTGAATCAGACATTTCCTTCACTTCTATTTCTAATTGGTTATTGCTAATATAGAGAAAAGCTATTCATTTTGTATGTTTACCTTAAATCCAGCCATATTACCAAACTCTATTATTATTTTTGATCTGTTTTTCTAGAAAACCTAAAGACGATGGGGAATGGGACAGCGTTTGGAAAAACTCAGAACCTGGGCACTGCAGTGCAGGTCCTCCTGGGGACATGAGGCACAGTGAGAAATGCACCAAGTGGACAGGTCAGTTGTGTATATGGAGGTGGGGGTGAGATAAGGAGGCCCCTAACTCTCCAGAGAGGCCTCTCCTCCCCGAGGCTCAGGGCCTCCCAGTCCTCACTCCTGCATCCCACTCTCACTCCCCCACCACCAAGGAGCTCAGGCAACTCTGCACATCTCAGGTGACCCTGAACAGGCTCCTTTGCAGGATTCCTGAGAGAAAGGGCTGAACACAAAGGAAACAGAAGCCATGGACTGCAGCAGGGAAAGGGAGCACTCAGGGCTGGTCTATCTGAGTGCTGAAGTCCAACCCTCTCAGGGACCTCAAAGAGGTTACTGGAGCCCTGTGACACCCCCAGGCCCGGCAGAACTGGCAGCACTTGGCAGAACTAGGAATAATGACAGCCACCATGGAGTGCGTTCCCAACAGTCCTCTGAGGATTCCCCTTTACAGATGAAGAAACTGGAGTTCAGGGAAATTAAGGAACTCATTTGAGTTTACACAGATAGTAAATGGCAGAGGTGGAATTCAAACCCAGGAACCTAACTGCAGAGCCTGCCACACGCAGTATTCCCACGTGGCCATCCAGGCCATTCATGTTAAGCACACGGGCCAAAGACGGGATCCCCTAGAAACTGCAGAGCTTTCTCAGGGACCCTGGAGTTCATGCATGCACCAGACATTGTCTGCAGACATTACAGAAATATGTCCCCACTTGGGTCCTTTAGTGAATTGAATGGTGACCACCTCCCCGCCCCCCCACCACCCAGCTCCGCAAAGGATAACATCACTTGGAATCTCAGAACGTGACTGTGTTTGGAATAGGGATCTTTGCAAATGTAATGAAGGTAAAGATCTCAAGATGAGATCATCTTGGATTAGAATGTCCTTCTGAGAGACAGAAAGGAGGAGACATACAGAGACACAGAGCGGGAGGGCATGTAAAATGGAGGCAGGCAGAGACTGGAGTGATGCCGTTGCACACCCAAGAACACCAGGGGCCATCAGAAGCTGGAAGCTGCCAGAAAGGAGTCCCCCCTGGAGCCTTTGGAGGAAGTATGGTCCTGCCAGCACCTTGTTTCCAGGCTTCAGGCCTCCAGAACTGTGAGAGAATAAACTTCTGTTGTTTCAAACCACCTGGTTGGTGGCCATTTGTTACAGTAGCTCTGGGAAACCGATACAAATGTCCACCATTCTTTTTTCCTTTCTTTCTTTCTTTGAGACAGAGTTTCACTCTTGTTGCCCAGGCTGGAGTGCAATGGTGCGATCTCAGCTCACTGCAACCTCCGCCTCCGGGGTTCAAGCGATTCTCCTACCTCAGACCTCCCGAGTAGCTGGGATTACAGGTATGTGCCACCTCGCCTGGTTAATTTTATATTTTTAGTAGAGATGGGGTTTCTCCATGTTGGTCAGGCTGGTCTCAAATTCCTGACCTCAGGTGATCCGCCCACCTCAGCCTCCCAAAGTGCTGGGATTACAGGTGTGAGCCACCATGCCTGGCCTGAATGTCCACCGTTATTATTCTTCATAAGAAACGTAGGCATTTCAAGCTATTACCAAACTCATAGCCACTATTTATCATTGTCTATTTTTCTCCATCAATGGATATGAAAATATTACTATCATGAAAAATAAATTATATTTGCAACCCCATTATCTTCCAGATGGAGAAGCAGTTTGAGAGAGGGCAGCAGAGAAGCAAGAGAGCTGGTCTGGAACCCAGCTGCCTGACTCGTGAGTCATTTCTCTTCCTCCAAAGCCCTGTTAAGTCTGGGGCTGCTTATGGTCCTCACCACCTACACAAACAAAGTCAGGGTCATGTTCATCCATCAGGAGGTTCAGGGCCATTTTCCGCTTTCCTCTGTTTGGCAACACTAAGAGCCACCCTCTGATTGTTCCAGAAAAGCAAGAATTGCTAAAGGCCATTGTGTCAAGTTTGCCCAATTCATGCTACTTGACATCTTACCCTGCCCCACCCTGCTCCCACCCCTCCTCCCGCTAGTGCCCCTGATTGCAACACTCCTGGCTGGGGTGGGACAGGGTAGCCAGATAAAAGCAAAGCAGGACCTGGAATGCTGGTTTGTATGGGCTGAGCCTGCCGCTGAGCTGCATCATGGTGCGGTCTGTGGTCTGGGCAGGTGAGCTGTCAGGGATAGTGGGCTGGGTCTCGGGAGCTGTGGGGAGGTGGGGATGTGCATGTCCAGGGACCCCTTGCTACCCTTTGCAAGGAAGCAGGGGGACTCAGGAGAACTTCAGAGGGTCATTTTATCCCTCTCCATGCCTCCTGGTTTGCAGCCCCTTAATTACCTTTCCTGTGGGCTCCCCCTTAGGCTCTTTCAACCCAAGAGACTTCATGTTGCAAGGGAAGGCTTTTCTCAACAGGCTGAGGATGACTTGACTTTCCTCTTTCTGTCCTGAAAGCCCAGAGTCAATGAGGCCCCTGCACTGGGTCTTTGTGTCTTTCCCATGTTCTTACGTCCCTCCTGTTGGCCTTATCCAAGAAGCACCCACTGCGAAGAGCCTCTTCTCTAACCTCATATTGGCTGTCCTGCAAGAAGGCAGCCTGGGGCCAGGACCCTGGGCATCCTTGCAAATTTTCACGCAGGTTCTATTAGGTTGACAGAGAAGTCCAAGGTCACCAGGTGAAAGAGATCTCTTTGAAGGAGTCCTGTCAAGGCCTAGGTCTCCACGGCTGTGGATGCCTGCTACAGCCAGGCGCGGAGAGGCAGCAGGAAGCGTAAACGATGGGAGCAGAGGCACAGGCCCTCCCCAGGAGCTGATCTCTCCCCGTGCAGCCCTTCCTGATTGGTTCTTTCTAGCCCCAGAACAGGTTTTCTTCTTGTTCCGAAAGAGAAGCAGTCTCTCTGAATAACTCACAAGTCAGCGGTTTTTCCACAGGCTTCCTGAATCCACACTGCCCTTTACCGAGGCATAGAGAGGGGGCAGCCTCAGCCCAGGGAGCCATCCCAGGCCAGAAAGGGACCCCCATGGTCTGGCCTGCATGAAGGGATGGGCACAGTGCCCTCCTGGGTCCCTTCTGGAAGGAGAAAGCTTGATTAGTAGGAAATCAGCCCTCCCTGACCACCTCCTGTGCTTCCGTAGCTGTGGGGCTGGGAAAGTGAGAATGGCAGCGTAACCCTGGCCTTCTCTCTTCTGTTGCTCCAGGTTTCATGGTCCTGCTGATGATCCCATGGGGTAAGTGGCCTCTTTCTTGGAGCTAGCTCTTGAATCCCTTAGCCCCTTCCCTGGGCTTTGCTTCATGTCCCAACACACTTTCCCTGCCACACCTCCCCAAGAGCTCCAGATTTCAGTAGTGACTCTCTTCCAAAGCTCAGACCCTGCAAATGTCCCCATCCCCTAGCAGCCCTCCCGGGAAGGCCCTTGCCTCCTTATCCACTAGCTGAGCTCCTGCACATGTGTGGGTCCAGCTTGCACATCAGCTCTCTCAGGGCTTTCCTTTCCTGGGGTCGCTGGCTCCCTCCTCTGCACTCTGTGCTCTTGCAGCACCTGTGTGTTTTACAGCGCATTTTGCACTGCCTCTCATTATTGGCTCAGATGTGTCTCTGCACCAGACTCCAAGTTGCTGGGGATAAGGAACCTTAGCCTCATCTGGCTCAGCATCCCCAGCCCCTTAGCTCCGCGAGGATAACACACTGCTTCCGATCTGTTGAACCGATCAGATGTAGAGCTTGAGAGAGGCAGGAGGGAGCTCCTTGTTGTGTCAAATGGAAAAGAGACCTTGGGGCACCTTCAGCAACTCGGACTCCTGGTCCCCCTCTTGCCCCACCTCATTCCCTGGGCATCAGTGGCCTGGGAATGCTGGCCTCTCAGACCTTGTCCTGTGACTGTGCCTCTCACATTTGGCTGTGGCGTTGGACGTACATTTCCCTCTCAGCCTCATAGGAGGGAACAGCCGCGGATACAGGTACAGCAAACATGGGGAAGATGAGAGGTGGGAGATTTCTCAAAAAGCTTTAGTCCAGGCTACTTCTGGGCTTTCTGCAGTATAGTAATAATAGTAGGACTTTGTGTGAACTAAGGGTTAATACACACAAAACACCTAGAACAGAACTTCTTCCATGCAGTGTTCCTCCGAGTGTTTTACATGTATTAACTTTAGCCCACACGGGGGTCATGTGACACACATTATGGGAGGTCCAATGGCCTCCCCGTTTCACACAGCAGGAAGCTGAGTCACACAGTGAGTAAGTTGCAAAGTTGGGATTTCAACCCAGACACTGACATGCCAGAGTCCCTGCTATTAACAACTGCACTTTATTTTCTCCATAGTACAGAAATTCATAACAATATTTGATATGCGACAGCATGACATGACAGAAAAAGAGCTTCCTGGCTCCTTCCTACGTGGCCTGGAGGATGAGTTCTCTGGGTTCATCCCCTCCTTCCTCTCTTTTGCTTTGGGCAGTTCAGCAATTCTCCTGTATCACTGCAGGCTACACCCCAGCCCCACCAGCACGCTGCACTCCGGGGTGCCCCCTGGTTAGAAACAGTGACAACTCCAGAGCCACGTGTATGCCCAGGGTCAGCCCTCTATGCTCTTGGGTTCTAGTTGAGGCCTGTCTGAGCGCTCTCTTCCCGAAACTCTCCTATAGACACTTTGCACCCTTCCTCTTCCTCGCCCCCTCCCTGTCCATGTGGGCATTGGAGGGGGTACAGAGAGACCCTGCTGGGGCAAAGGGAAGTCCCAGGTTCTAGACACCAGCCACAGACACGATCCAGTCCAAACTCACTGCTCCATCAAGATCTTGGCATAAAATGTTGGCTCACACGAACCACACCATCATAGATTGAGAGACTGGAAGAGACCCCAGAGACCACACAGTCATTATCAGATGGGGCCAGGATTGAAAAAGAGTTGGACCCAAAGTCTATTTTTGGCAGATGCTGGAATGAAGACTAGCATTCTTGCTTCCTGATGTCCTGGTCAACCCTGCACAGGGCTGACCTCAGTGGGGGTCATCACCACCAGGCCCTCACTGGGAACAGACCATCCTACCCCCTGCAAAGTCTTTTCACACACTATAGGGTACTCTAGAGACAAGTACCCTATAGTGTGTGGGGTACTTAGAGACAAGATGCCTTCTCCTAGATAAAATTAGCTCTTTATTAGAATCTCAGCAGTGATATTGATAAACATAGATTATCTACAAGGGATAACAGGCAAATGCAAATGGCTTTAATGCAAGACTAAAGAAACATAAACCCAGGCCTGTAACTGGGGCCTCCTCTCTGCTACTTATCGATTTGCATTTTAATGAAGTATTCTGAGGTATTCCAAACCGTTTTGGAAAGTTCTGCCTGCCTTCCTTCTGCAGATGAGCATGCCATGTCTAATTCCCTCTGGGCCTCATGCTGGGGCTGCCTGGGGCTACCTTCTTTCAGGTTTCGGGGCCTGGAGGGGAGACCCTAACTGGGGGTAGGGAGACCTGCCTGCCAGACCCTGGTCCTGGGAGCTCAGACTCTGAGACTAGCAACTTTTAAGGATGTCAAGGAGTCAAGAGGCTTGGGTCGCAGCATGGCTGCTCTGCCCTCTTAGCAGCTGTACTGATGAGGACGGGCCCCAAGCTCGTGAACTTCAACTTGCTTCCCGGGAAAACAAGTCTTGGAAGATGATGGCCCTACCCACTCAGTGTTCTGAGGATCCCATGTCTGGCCTCTGAAAATGCTTTCCCACCTGCAAGGCTCCACCCACACAAAAGCAAATGCCATTTCTGCCTGTCGCGTCCCTCCACTGACTCCAGGTGTAGAAGAGGGAGGTCCAAGGACATTGCCTGCCCCAGACGGAGGGTGACAAATCCCCAGAAGGCCCTGCTGACAGCTATCTCTTTTCTTTACTCCGACGGGCCAGGTTCTGCTGCAAAACTGGTCTGCTACTTCACCAACTGGGCCCAGTACAGACAGGGGGAGGCTCGCTTCATGCCCAAGGACGTGGACCCCAGCCTTTGCACCCACCTCATCTACGCCTTCGCTGGCATGACCAACCACCAGCTGAGCACCATTGAGTGGAATGACGAGACTCTCTACCAAGAGTTCAATGGCCTGAAGAAGATGTGAGCCAAAGCAGAGGAGCAGGGTGGGTGGGGTGTGGTGGGGGGACAGACAACCTCCTCCCAGAGCCAGGCACCTCCCCAGAACCAAGGACCTGCCACAGACCCACTGTGTGGCTTTGGGCAAGTTGTATCACCTCTCTGGGCTCTCCTGTGCTTAATGAAAGAGGTAGGGGTTGCTTAGGGGATCCCAAAAGGCCCTTCCAGTTTAGGTCTAAGTGGGATCGGGATTGTGAGACTTTCTGTCTCCCGTGAAGGCCCTTCCTCATTGTGAAATTGATCCACCTTTCAGCCCCAGTGTTCTGGGTGCCTTCACAAAGCCTCTTGAGAATCTGCCCCAATCCTTGCTTCCTGAGCCCACGCAGCGGTGTCTCCCCGGTTGGACAGGTGGTTCTGGGAGTCAGGAACGTGACTTTCCTTTCCCAATCTATAGCTGTCCCCGGAATGCTAGTACAGGCTCTGTGCATAGACACTTTGACACGTCCCCACCCTTGTTGCTCCTCCCCATGGTAACATCCCTGCCAGGGAACCCTGAGAGCTGGCAGAGTAAATCCTGCTGTGTCTCCTGTCTTTCCCAGGAATCCCAAGCTGAAGACCCTGTTAGCCATCGGAGGCTGGAATTTCGGCACTCAGAGGTTAGTTGACTGTGGTCACCTGTGTGGTAAAGTTCCTGGATGAGAACCTGGTGCACTGGCCAGAGGGAGCCCTGGTCAGAGGGAACGCTGGTCAGGGAATCGGGCCAGGCTGAGGTGTGGTCGGGGAAAGGAGAGGGGAGCTGAACTCTGGGGGCTGCATTTCTTTCTGGGTTCTTGGCACCCCAGCAGGAGGGCAGCACAGTGAGCTTCGTTCCAGGCTGTTTCAGATCCAGTCTTGGCAGAAGCACAGGTCTAAACACAGCAGAGGGCTCAGACCTCTCCAGGCATCAGTCTCTTCTTCCATGAAATGAGAAGAGGGAGGGTCCCAACTAATCCTGACAACATGCAGTGTCTATGTTTTCTGAGCTCAGAAATGGGTTATCTTGTCCCAGAGAGAATGTTTATTCCACTTCTGAGTATAAAAGGTAATCTGTGAGATTGAGCCTGGGTGCCAAAGTATTGGCATTTGGGGGACATTTTTTAATGATTTATGGAGATAATGGAATGGAGTATTTGAAACTTGGTGTTTTCTAGAAAATCCAGAATATATGGCTCCCAAAGCTCTAAACAGTCTTTCTAAAACTATTTTGGATCATGAACCCTTTTGGGAATCTGATGAAAGTTATGACTCATCTTCCAAAATAATGCTTATATACAGATTGTTTATTGAAATGCAGAAGTTTTTAGCCTGGTGTCCCCAGACTAAATTAATAAAAATAAAATAGGATCAATCTGTAAAGGACTTGAGACCCCCAAGAAGTTCAGGGACTTCCCACTAAGGAAGGCAGATGTGGAGAGGTGGTTCTTGAGGCAGCGTAGGGATTTTGACGAGCTCCAGACTAGTAATGGTAATAAAAACACAAAGCACTCTACAGGTGTGAGCTAGAGGAAAGATGACCAGGTTAACCTGCCAGGAAACTAAAACAGTGGGCTCTCCGGGTCTTTACTAACCTTAGTAAAGGAATCAGAGAAATTCTCATTAGCGAAAAATCCTAATTAGAGAAAAATTAGTTTCTCTAATTCCTCTTCTTTTTAAACCTTCATTCCGAGGGTGTCAACTAGCTCTGATTCGGGGTGGGACAATTCAGGGGCTTGGAGGGAGCCTCTGGAGGGAATTTTGGGAAAGGCTTCTAGGGCATCCATGAGCCCCTGGTGGTGTTGATGTTCGGGGGTAGAAAGCGCTCTGGATGGTCCCCTTTCCTCAACCCAGACCATAACTCACCAGCAAATATCCCTGCAGCCTCTGAAGAAGCCCTCCCAGCGCCCCTCCCGGCCCAGACACAGAGACGCACTGTCCTGAGTGTTTTCTCGCCTGTCTCTGAGTGAGAGCGGCCCCCTGTTTGGTCCAAGGCAGGCCCTTACTCCCCTTCATCACCTCACAGGTTCACAGATATGGTAGCCACGGCCAACAACCGTCAGACCTTCGTCAACTCAGCCATCAGATTTCTGCGCAAATACGGCTTTGATGGCCTTGACCTTGACTGGGAGTACCCAGGAAGCCGGGGGAGCCCTGCCATAGACAAGGAACGCTTCACAGCCCTGGTGCAGGTACCGCTGGGTGGGGCGGGGATCACCCTGTCTGCACAGGGACCCAGCGCTGGAGCCCCCACAGCACATATGAGGGTTGCTCTGCCCCCAGAACCAGCTGCTTCACGTATCTACGTGGCACAGATCAGGCCTGTGGTCAGCTCTCAGACTTCTACCAGTGAACATCTACCTGGGGCTCACAGGGGCTGCCTGCCTGGTGCGTGCCCCTGTGTTGACTCTGAGCTCCACTCCCACAGGACTTGGCCAACGCCTTCCAGCAGGAAGCCCAGACCTCAGGGAAGGAACGCCTCCTTCTGAGTGCAGCGGTTCCAGCTGGGCGGACCTATGTGGATGCTGGATACGAGGTGGACAAAATCGCCAGGTGAGTCTCAGGCAGATGGCTTGGAACTGTGTTCTCGGAAGGAGGAGAGGCCAAGGGTGGACTGAGCTTTCCCAGGGGTAGAGCGGGTGTTCACCTACAAGGCATTTGGAAAGTCCCATCCTTACACCAAAACAAAAGCAGACAATTCCCTGATTTTGTACTCAGGGTAAAACTAAGACACATCCAGAAAGGCTTTTCTCAGTGTCTGCTGCTGCCTGTTCCAGATCCTTCATTTTGGATCTCTGCCCTCTTCCTTGGGAACTCATTCTTAAGGTGAAAATGCCCCTGAGCGGGTAGGGAAGCCATTGTCTTCCAGAAAATGTGTTTTCTGGATCCTTGCTCCTCAAAGTACAGCATGTGGACTCGCAGCCCCCACAACAACCAGGTGCTCGTTAGAATTATGGACTGTCAGGCCCCACCTCGGGCCTTCTGACGAAGAACCTTCATTTTAATGAGATTCCTGGGCGATCCGTGTGCACACTGAAGTGGGAGAAACCCTGAGCTAGAGTTTCCTCCAAAATAGCAATGTAGCAGGAGGCTTCTTGAGTGGAATAGGGAGGGCCTGGGGGTGCTGAGGGGACAGTGGGGTGAGGATGACAAGTTTGAATGAGAATGAGAATGGCCTCCATAAGGGGGCTGGCTGGGACTGCTGTCTGGGTCATCCCCTGCAGAGCCAGGTGAGCCTGCCACCTTTGCCTCTGACCCCAGTGGTTCCTCCCTAGGCCATGCACTGAGGGAGTAGGAGTAAGAAAGAAGGGCTCCCCTTGCCCCCAATCCCTGTTCCTCACCTCCTCTTCCATGCCTCCTGCAGGAACCTGGATTTTGTCAACCTTATGGCCTACGACTTCCATGGCTCTTGGGAGAAGGTCACAGGACATAATAGCCCCCTCTACAAGAGGCAAGAGGAGAGTGGTGCAGCGGCCAGCCTCAACGTGGTACGTGTGGCCGGAGGGCTGAGGCAGGACTCCCCTGTCCAGCAGGCCCTGTCTGGTGGCTTCTTTTGAGCCCCAAGGCCCTCATAGGAAAAAAGACACAGGGCGCTGAGAAACCAGAAGCTTTTTCGTTTCTTTGTTTGCTTGTTTTCTTCTATTTTCCTGGTCCCTACCCCTACTGAGGGGAAACTTCACTTCTGTGGAGCATCTTGGCTGATGGTAGACACAGCAAACCAATTTGATGACAAACAAGTGACCAATGGGGAAGCCCACTTTGAGCCTGAGTCTCCAGCCAGCAGGCCTGCTGCTTCCCTCACACACCTCCACCCCATTTCCTTCAAGACAGTGGGCAGACTTGTGCTCCATGGTCACACTGGTTGACCTTCTGGAAGGCGCTTTCAGGGGTAGGAGCTTTCCCAAGTTGATAACATCTCCACGGATGTCACTAAGGATGGAAGCACCCCCAGCACCTGCAAAGGGCAGCCTTCATTTTTAGACTAGGGTAGGTTGGGGTCTCCTAACTTTTCCTCATTGAGCAACCAAGACACTTTTAATTTTTAAAATTTTATTTATTCTTAAGAGATAGAGTCTTGCTCTCTCACCAAGATGGGCACGCTAGTGGCATGATCATAGCTCACTGCAGTTTCATCCTCCTGGGCTTAAGCGATCCTCCTGCCCCAGCCTTCTGAGTAACTGGAATCACTATGACCAGCTAATTTTTTTTAAATTTGTAGAGATGGAGTCTTGCTATATGCCCAGGATGGTCTCAAACTCCTGCCCTCAAGCAATCCTCCTGCCTCAGCCTCCCAAAGTGTTGGAATTATAGGCATGAGCCAACATGCTCAGCCTAGATCCTCTTTATAAGCCCTCTCTATATCTTAAAATATAGAGAGGGTTTATAAAACCCTACAGAGAGGGCTTATAATAACTATATTGTTTTTCTTTCTTAAAACAAGCAAAACCAAACAACAAAGAGAAAGCCCTAAATTAAAATGCTTTTTACTTTTGGAGAGCCCACATCTCTGTATATCAGCTGGAGTGGGACATCTTTGACTTTCTGGCTCTTTCATGAATAAAGAGCACCTCTTTTAGCCAGTGAGCCAGGCACCCACATTTCACACTGAGTCCGGCCTCTCCATCCCCGTCTGGAAGACTGTGTGAGTTTTGGAGGAAACTGTGTCCCTGTGCCGGTGGGGAGACACAGAAAGAAAGACATTCAGCTGAGAGATGAGTGGGGTTGGAGTCCCTCCAGCACCCTGCTCTCCACACTGTGTACCTTGAATCCACTGAGGAATGGAGGTTATCTTATTTCTACAAAGAGGCCTTCTACTCACCACACGATGTGCCCGGGGATTGCTTCTAGCCAGAGGGGTGACTTTTCCCAACTTGCACAAAAGTGCTATAACAGATCAGGAGAAGCCCCGACTTCTGCCTTCAGAAAGCACCAGTCTGATCAAAGATAAGTCATATAGATGGACAAAAAGAAATGTATTTAAATACATGTAGTGAAAGCTGTTCTTTACCTAAGTGCTAAGTGGGCTCAGAGTAACTAGACCTTACAAAACTAGGGCAACTTCTGGGGAAAAGTGAACCATACTCTTGGCTTAAGGAATGAGGCTTCATTATTCATTAATTTATCACACTCATATCGGGTACCTTCTCCCGTCACAGGCCTGGGGGTGTCACATCAAGTAATACATAACCGGGGGAAGGTCTTATTCAGAGGTGGGTAAGGAAGCCTTTGTTCTATCTGAGCATCAGGTGTCATTCTAGGTACTGGGGATACAGAGATAAATAAAGCAGACTCGATTCCCTGCTTTTGTACTCAGGGTAAAACTAAGACAACAATCATGATAACAATGATGACCATAGTGACCCTTTATTGCGTTGTGCTGACCTTTTGCATGCATTATAACCTTTAATTCTCACAATGCCCTAAGAGATGGATATTTTCCTTATTCCCATGTTACAGACAAAACACCAAGGCTCAGTGAGGTTAAATAAGCTGCTGGGAAAGGCAGGGATCTGTGTCTGCCTTGTTCACTTGTGTGTCTGAAGCACCATGGACAGCGCCTGGCACACAGTGGGCCATCAGTACACAATGATTCAGTGAATGGTTGTCTGCATCTGAAGTCCATGCTCTCTGATTATCATGCCATGCAGCTTCTTCACTGGGGTCACGGGTTTAAGGCAGGCTCTACAGAAGGTGGGGTAGGGCTGGAATACTAACGAAGGCCCTTGGGGCTCCAGTTGAGGAGCCCCTGCCCTCCTAGTTCTGTCTCTGGATCCCCCAGACTTAGAACCAGGTCAAGGGCTGAGAAAATTAACCCTGCCCTCTTCCGCCACCAGGATGCTGCTGTGCAAATGTGGCTGCAGAAGGGGACCCCTGCCAGCAAGCTGATCCTTGGCATGCCTACCTACGGACGCTCCTTCACCCTGGCCTCCCCGTCAGACACCAGAGTGGGGGCCCCAGCCACAGGGTCTGGCACTCCTGGCCCCTTCACCAAGGAAGGAGGGATATTGGCCTACTATGAGGTAGGAAAACCCATAACTACCCTGGGTACTGTGAGGGTCAGGGGGTACCTGAGAGAGCAGAGGGTTCCTTCTCCCACCGTTTCTGAGTAAGGATGCCAGGTGCAGAGAATTCTGGCCAGGTAAATTCCATACCATCCATACTGTCTTGAATTTATCCTTAAGCCCAGGTGCCTCAAGCTGAGTTCAGCGTTCTAGGTCACTGCAAAGCACATCCTGATTCTCCAGGCTTCCTCAGACAGGAATTTTCCAATCTCTAGTCTCCTCCTGGTGAGGAAGGGAAGGTGCCTGCAAGAGCCTCCCTCCTCCTCCCCAGTGTTGCCTTCTGCTCCCACAGGTCTGCTCCTGGAAGGGGGCCACCAAACAGAGAATCCAGGACCAGGAGGTGCCCTACATCTTCCGGGACAACCAGTGGGTGGGCTTTGATGATGTGGAGAGCTTCAAAACCAAGGTGAGGCCCAGCTCTGCTGGCAGGGGGGTGGTCCTGAGTGAACAAGGCCTGTCAATGACATGGAATGAGGGCAGTTCAGGACCTCAAGGGTGAGTCTCCTTTAAATGTCCCAACATTTCATAAATCTCCACGTGATCGTATTTTGTACCTTTACTACCTATTGACTCAAAAAAGACAAAATGACAAAAAATTACTCTACATTTAGTAGCACCCTGGAAAGGATTTCTAAATACTATACAAATTCTACAGACATATGAAGAGGAGAAATACACATGGTGAGGCATATAGCTTTATTCAGCCCATTGGCAATAGCTGGTGCATGTTCAAATTACAGATCTTTTGCTTTACTTATAGGACCCCCTTCTCCTGCCCAATATTGGTGGCCTGAAGAGTTAGTGCATTTACCTCGTTTCATGCCACTCTCTCCTGTGAAACTGTTAGCTCCTGAAGATGGATGCTTCACTAGTTTATCTGTACATCCCACATCAATTATCTTGTGTGGTTGACAGTGGCAGCTTCTAGAGGTGGAGAATTGCAGGCGGCCACGATCCTGGCTGGGGAGATGGGAGAAGGGGTCAGGGTGGAAGGGTGTTTCAGATAAGTCCTAAAGCATAGAAGGTGGCCATTCTTAGGGGTGAGGGAGCAGGCCACTGCACAAGCAAAGACGTGGGTGTGAAGCAAGTAGAGGCTGGACTCTGAGAACAAAGTGTAGGCCCACATAGCTGGACCCCCAAGCAGGGCAGGTAGAGGAAGGGAGCTAGCCGAAAGGGAGGCTGGGGCCAGCAAGGGATCAAGCACCGTGGCCCCCTGGCAGGGTTAGAGGACAGAGAATCCCACTCTGAGGAAACACAGTCATACCCTCAGGAAGCCTCAGGAATCTGGTGGAGGGAAGATGGCTCTCAGGGAAGACAAAGACATGAAGACAGAAGCAAGCCTTGATTGAGATCTTTTGGAACTCTGAGTTGTTCCCTATGGTAACTGAACTTACCTTGATCAGCATACAGTACCCTTAAATAAAGCAGCTCAGCCCACACATGACCAAGCTGTGAAGGGTTCCCACTTAGGGAGGTGCACACATCTTCCCGGCATACCCGCCCCACCCCAGGTCATGCTTATGTTAAGACAAGGAGACTGCAAAATGACTGATGGCCAAGCAGCATGAGGACTCAGCACCCAAGCTCCCAGCCCAGTGCTGTCTCCAGAACCTGCAGCCACTCACAGGCCTGAGGCTGCTGGAGAAAAAAGGGCCCTGTCCAGATGAGGTAGCCAGGCTCTGCGGCTGGCCGGGCTAGGCTTCCCCGGGCTCCTCCACTGCATCCCCTCCCTGCACAGGTCAGCTATCTGAAGCAGAAGGGACTGGGCGGGGCGATGGTCTGGGCACTGGATTTAGATGACTTTGCCGGCTTCTCCTGCGACCAGGGCCGATACCCTCTCATCCAGACGTTGCGGCGGGAACTGAGTAAGTAAGGCGCCCCGGGCCAGTGGCGGAATTTGGAGGTGGAGTATGAACACAGCTCCATGCATCCAATGAACTGTAGGTCCTGGGTCCTTCTGAGGAAATGACTTTGCCCCAATACTGTAATTTCCCAAGCTTCATGCACCCCTAGGAGCTAAGGAAACTGTCAAAACAATTTTCCTTTTTGCGCTTTCTCTTCCTGGTTGTAGCAATGCCTGCCCAGGGTGTTGTAACCGTGGCTTCCCTCTAGAGGGCCCCCAGCCTGGGAGCAGCAGCTTGTTCCTCTCTTATCTGGGAGAAAGCCTCCCCTTAGCCTGCAGTGTGTCACCCCCACCTGCCCTCAGCAGTATCTGGTTGTGCTTGCAGATGGGTAAAGACTTAACTGCCTGTCACATGTGTAGCCAGGTGTTGTCTGTGGCACTGTGCTTCAGCTGTAGGTATGGCTGTTGTCTGGCTGTTCTCTGCCTGGGGTACCTGGCTGTACTCAGCCTGTAGGGCATATGGTGCTGGGCTGCTGCCTGCCAATGGTTGCTGCCTGTGTGCTCTGCCTGTGGGTTTGGGATCTCTTAGGGGGAGCCTTGGTTGAATCTTCACTGTCTTCCCAGGTCTTCCATACGTGCCTTCAGGCACGCCAGAGCTTGAAGTTCCAACACGAGGTCAGCCCTCTGAACCTGAGCATGGCCCCAGCCCTGGACAAGACACGTTCTGCCAGGGCAAAGCTGATGGGCTCTATCCCAACCCTCGGGAACGGTCCAGCTTCTACAGCTGTGCAGGGGGGCGGCTGTTCCAGCAGAGCTGCCCGGCAGGCCTGGTGTTCAGCTCCTCCTGCAAATGCTGCACCTGGAATTGAGTCCCTAAGGCCCCTCCAGTCCCAGCTTCGAGGCTGGGCCCAGGATCACTCTACAGCCTGCCTCCTGCGGTTTCCCTGTGGGCTGCGATCTGGCTCCTGCAGGCCTCTCTGTGGTCTTCCTTTACCCAGGCTTTCTGCTCTCAGCCCTGCCTTCCTTTTTTCTGGGTCTCCTGGGCTGCCCCTTTCACTTGCAAAATAAATCTTTGGTTTGTGCCCCTCTCCCCAAAGATGTGGTGACTTAAGAGGCTCTCTAAGCACACTGTTGACTCCAAAAACATACGCAGGTCAGAGCCAGGTGGGAAGGTGGTCTGTGCAGGATGTGCCAGGCCCTGTGGCAGGTCTTGCCTCATGAGTCCATATGCCAGTGGGTGGTTTCCAGTACACAGGTGACGGCAGCCAGAGCACGGCCCCAAGTGCAACACGTTCTTTGGTTATTGGCTCAGAAGCCTGGAAACAGGAGCTTCTGCAGACCTTCACGCAGGTGTTATTCCCAAAATACCACTAGATGGCAGCAGAGAAGAACTTTTCCCTGATTTAAGTGCTCTGCGAGCAGCCACACAACATTACAGTAAGAATTTGGACCCCTGGTACTCAGCGGGCTTCGAGATAAATCCTGTTTGGGCCCTTTGCAGGCCCTATCTCACCTACTGCCCCCGTTCACCAGATGAAGAAGGAACAATGATTATTCTCACTTTACAGGCATTTAAACTGAAGACTGATTCTAACCAATTCTGAGTCCAGAACCAAGGCCTGAAACAGGCCAGAGAGCATGCACACGGCGTCCTGGTTAGATAAAGTCATCCCAACATTCCTGGCTGCTTTGGGCTGCACCTTGATCATTCTGTTTGAAGAAAATCTGCACAAAGCCTAATGACCCAGCCTGTTATTCACTCCAAATTGGTTTCTGGGTGGGACTTGGGAAGGCAGCTGAGGATTGGGACAGGTGAGATGAGGGGGAGGCGGTTTGGCCCCCCACGTGAGTACACCCAGCACCAGAGCACCAGTGCCCTCGTCACTCCGGCAGCCTGCCTGTCCACGGGCATTCTGAAACCTGCTCTCCTCAGTCCAGAGCACAAGCTGCTGGTGCATGTGCTCTGCCCCCTGAGGTCTCAAATGAGGGATACGCCAACCACATCCCAATGAGCTGTTCAGAGTGGAGTCCAGGTGCGGGGTGACTTCCGGCTTGCTGCACTCCAGCTGTGTGACTTCAGGCAAAGAAGCGGAGCCTCAGTCCTCTGCTGTAGGATGGGAGAACTGTGAGGAGTCAGTGAAGTCCTGCACACCTACCCTATGATCAGTGCTCATTCTCTCCCTCCCTCTTCCCTTCTCAGCCCTTCTTCATCTTCTGTGAGCTGGATATGTCAAGAATTTAGCAAATACTGTAGTGTCCTTTTAGCAGAATGCGCCCTCCTACAAGCATCCAAATAACCAAAGTCCTCCCTGAGTACACAGTCTTACACCTGCACTAGTCTTACCCTCAGGAAAGCATTAGCCACAGCCTCTCTCTGGTCTTCACATCCACCCTGCTCCTCTGCAAACTCACGGCCACTCCCTCAGCTAGAACCAGCATCACCTCATACCTGGACCCACCTTCCACCTGGCCTCCCTGCTTCCTGCCCACCCCCTCTTCCAGTCAGTCACCACACCACAGTTTAATCTTTCTAAAATAGAGAGCTAAGCCTGTCACTTCCCTTGCTGAAAAACTATCAACAGCTTCCCCTGCCCAAAGGAGAAAGTCCCCACCCATCAGCATAGTGTTGAGACCCTTTCTCAGGCCTTCGTGTCTTCTCCGGTCACATCTCCTGATATCCCCACCCCAGTTAAGTTGTTGGGTACCCCTGATGTCAGCATTAACCTCAACCATCAATGTCAGCTCCTCATGTGGGACCCCCACAGCCCTCTGTCACCCAGCTAGCTCAGGCCCACGCCATTTTCTGAATGAATCCTGCCCAGAACAAGAACAATGAGAGCTCCCTAAAAGCCATTAGTGTTCAGATTGTCTCTTTTTGTTTGTTTTTGTTTTGTTTTGTTTTGTTTTTTGTTTTTGTTTTTGTTTTTTGGGTTTTCTTTGTTGTTGTTGTTTGTTTTTAAGACAGAGTCTCACTCTGTTGCCCAGGTTGGAGTGCAGTGGTGCGATCTCGGCTTACTGCAACCTCCGCCTCCCAGGTTCAAGCAATTCTCCCACTTCAGCCTCCCGAGTAGCTGGGACTACAGGCATATGCCACCACACCAGGCTAATTTTTTTATTTTTAGTAGAGATGGGGTGGTTGCTGTTTGTTTGCTTGAGACAAGGTCTCTCTCTGTCACTCAGGCTGGAGTGCAGAGGCACAATCACAGCTCACTGCAGCCTTGACCTCCTGGGCTCAGGTGATCCTCCCACCTCCCAGGTAGCTGGGACTACAGGCACGCACCACTGTGCCCTGCTAAATTTTGTATTTTGTGTAGAGACAGGGTTTTGTCATGTTACCCAAGCTGGTCTCCAACTCCTGGGCTCAAGTGATCCTCCTGCCTTGGCCTCCCAAAGTGCTGGGATTACAGGCGTAAGCCACAGTGCCCAGCCAGATTGTCTCTTTTGACTCCACCTTGGCCTTGAAGCCCCATGTGGCTGGAGTCTTCCTGCTGCTGCTGAGTTTCTCAGCATACCGCATGTCTACGCCAGGCCTAGTGTCCAGCTGGACACAGCAGGGACAAGAGCCAGGGCTTTACTTTCCTGAGGCTAACATTCTCTTGGGGGAGGCAGACAATGAACAAACATGAACATAGGACCATTTCAGGCAATAATGAGTGCTGAAAAGGAAACAAGATATGGCTAGAGAGTGAAGGATGGGGGTGAGGGGACTGCTGTGCACAGTGTGGTCAGAGAAGGCTCAGTGGAGGCCACATTTGAGATGAGATCCCAAGTCTAAGGAAGATTTGCCCATATACTTTTGAGACCCACAGTCCTCGGGGTAAACCTGGGTGCAATTCTTCCCTGGCTGCCTTTGTTAACCCAGCTTATAGCGCAGAGTCCTGCCTTGGTCCCCTCTTCTAAATGTCCCCAAGAGGCCCTGCCTTGGCCCCATTTCTCCCCTGGCACAGGTGCCTTGTGTAGGCCCTTAGTCTGGTGGCGGTGATCACGGCCCCATGGACAGGTCCTCCAGAGCAATGACTGCTCCCCTATCCCTTATGTCAACTGTCACCTCAATCCCACCTGCCTGGTGCCCTTTTATGTAGCACCGATTGAGGTCAGGGCTCCCGGCTACTGCCCCAACCTGTGGACTGTACCTTCAGAGTCAACCTTTGGTGACTGCCCCAGCCTCTGTCATGCCCTTATGCCCAGGGCATGGTCTGTCTGCGTGGTCTGGTACAACACCCTCCCTCTTCTCTGCTCTAGGTTGCTGGCAGGAAACCACCCTTGGTGTCCCATATCCAATGTGGTGACCTATATCCCAGGAGACCATCAGGAGTCTCCAAACAGGCCATGCCTTCCTCGAGCATGTCTCTACCTGTGCTTCACATCTGCCTGTGCCATCCTTCCTTTCCCCCCAGGCCACTGCCAGTCACCCTAAGATAGTCAGCTCCTGAGTTACTCCTGCAGGAAACATCCTCGGGTGCCCTGGACATCAGTGACTGCCTCCTTGCCACCCTAGACCATTGGGCCACACTGACATATGCTGCCGCCGTGATCTGTGTAGATGTTAGACTCCTCCCCTAGGTTCCGAGCTCCTAAGGTCAAGCACAATGTCTTAAGTGGTCCTCTCCAACCATGACACATGTTTGAGGCTCAGTAAATGTTGGACCATATAATTTCTGACTTTTTTTCTTCTTTCATCCTCGGGCGTAGAAATCACTTAGAGGATTTCCAGACTGAAGTGCTATTTCATGACAAGAGCACTACTCTTCCAAACCCTTCTATTGAATACCACTGACTCTTTTAATATTAGTGTCCAGCCATTAGTCCTGTCCTTCAAAGGGACAGGGGAATTAACATTTGTTGCATGACCAGAGAGCATACTAAACATGTATTAGACATCCAATAAATAGTTACTGAATGAATAGTAAGTGAATTAACCTGTGTCATTTAATCCTCACTGTACCCCTGCAAAGGACGCATCATTTTCTGTTTCCCTTGGATTATACAAGCAGTATGTGGCAAAGCTGCAATTAATTAAT
>NW_012104031.1:3139297-3143559 GCF_000951045.1 Mandrillus leucophaeus
AAAAAAAAAAAAAAAAAAAAAATCAACCCCGGGAGAAAGTACAGGTACTTCATTACTGATGCCGTTTGGAGCTGCAGGCTCATGGGGATAATAAAAAACAGGCCAAACCTGTCTTTATTCTTGTTTTTTAAAAATTCTCTGTATACAAACCATTCTTACTGCCTCTACCTAGGGTGAACTTCTTGCTCTCATTGCCCAAGACAATCTGACATATGAAGTTTGAGCACCTATACCGCAAAGTAAATACCACTTTTTATAACAAGACTTTCTCTCTGTGCCCACCAGACTGCCCTGTCAGCCCCACACACTTTAATTATAAACTAGGTCATGCAAGCTTGCATGGCCTTTGAAGACAGGCACAAATGCTGCTTGAACTGTTAGTGTGTTTGACGTTGAGCAATACAGTTTGAAAGGAATTTGGGGCTATTTACTTTTTGGTGGCTTAACCCACTAACGTCTGGGCACCCTCCTTAACAGTGATGACCACTCTTAGCCCATAAAGAAGAGGCCCCTGTATTCTTCTCTCCCATAACATTCATTGTTACATCTGATACACCTGCTGGAACCCCAGGCAAATTTGACTCCCCCTTTGGCTGGTCAGATCAGGGACCAAACTGTCCATCACACCTTACCTGCAGCAGTGAGAGCTGACACTGTTTATCATTTTAATTTTGTCTCCGTTGTAAAATATATCACATTATACCAAAGAGTGTTCAAAACATATATGTTCAGGAACTCTTATGAGTCTTGTCACTCAGATAAGGAAACAACATTATCAGCACCTGATGAACAGTGACTGATGTGCTCCTCCCTAATCCCATAGCATTCTAACTAGATTTTGGTTATTCCTTTTCTTGGTTTTTCCTATAGTTTTACCAGCTAGGTGTGCATTTTTTAAAAAAAAAATTGTTTAGTTTGCCCTGGTTTTGAAACTTACATAAATGGAATCATATTATATGGTATCTTCTGTGGCCCAATGCTTCACATGGCCATAACTCATTTTCACTACTGTATAGTATTCCATCATATGAGTATGCCACAACTTATATATTTCACTGTCAACAGGCATTTGGGTTGTTTCTAGATTGTGGCTAATGTGGACAATATTACTATAAACACTCTTGAGCATGTCTCCTAGTGCATATGTGTAGAATTTGCCTGGGAGTAGAATGAATGGGATGTGAATTATGTGCTTGTTCAGTTTTAGCAGGTGCAGGCAACGTGTTTTCCCAAAGTGGTTGTGTAACTTTTCCCTCCCATCAGCAGGATTCTCTTGTATCCCATCCTCACCATTATCATATCATACTTTACACCAACTTGAGAGGTGTAAAATGGTATCCTGTTAGAGTTTAAACTTGCATTTTCCTAATTACTCATTAGTTTCAGCATCTTTTCCTATACCTATAAGCAATATGTGTTTGTCTTTTTGTGAATAGTCCAATGTGTCTCTTGTCATTTTTCTGTTGGGTTGTTTATATCTTTCTTATTGAAATGTAGGTGTTCTTTCCATGCTTCGAACACAAATCCACTCATGGTTGCAGGTTTGGCTAAATCTTCTGGGCTGAGGCTTAGCTTTTCATTCTCCTTAGGTGCCTTTTAAAGTAGTCAGATTTACCAATCTTATTCTTTACGGTTTTTACTTTCTGCATCTTGAGAAATTTTTCTCTAGTCTGAAGTCAAGAGCTGTTTTCCTATATTATCTTCTAAAAGTTTTGTAACTTTTTTCCCACTTAAGCCTTTAGTCTTATTGAAATTGCCGTTTAAATATGCTGTAAGGTTGCATCTAATTTTATTTTTTCTATATGGATAACCAGTTATTCCAGCACTATTTATTGAATAATCTATCCCTTTCATACTAACCTACAATACCATCCCTGAAACAAATTATGTTTCTGTACACACATGGAAGTCTTTCTGTTCCATTGGTGTATTTTTCTTTTGCTGCCCTAATAACTCACTATCTTAATTACTAAAGTCTTATAATAAATCCTGATATCTATTACAGCAAATCTTTATACTGTGTTCTTTGTTTCAGAAATGTCTTGGATGTTCTTAACGCTTACTTTTCCATGTACATGTTAGAATTATATTGCCAAATTCCGTTAAAAATTCTGTCCAAGTTTTGATTGTAATTGCATTGAATCTATAGATTGAGAATTGGCAACTGCATGACATTAAGTCTCCTTATCTAAAAACATGGTATATCTATTTAGTTGTCTTCTACTTCTTTTTTTAATCTTTTCTATTTATAATAGAGACAGGGTCTCCCTATGTTGCCCAGGTTGGTCTCAAACTCCTGGCCTCAGGCAATCCTCCCACCTCAGCTTTCCAAAGTGCTGGGATTACAAGTGTGAGCCACTGTACCTCCCCCTAGTTGTCTTCTTAAATATATTTTAATAAAATTTTATAAATTTTTTCCTAAAGGTCTCATACATCTTTTATTAGATTTATTCCTAGGTATTTTAAATTTTTGATTACTGTTATAAATTTTATCCATGGTAAAAATTAAATTTTCTAACTAACTGTTGTTGGTGTATGGTAATACCACTTTTGTATGTTGATGTTGTATCCAGCAACTTTTCCAACTCTCTGATTAAGTTTGATGATTATTCTGCAAATTCTGCACAGCATTCTATGTAGATAGTGATGTCATATCATCTGCAGAAATAAGTTTTGTTTCTTCCATTCTAAACCATATACCTTTTGTTCATTTGTCTTGCAAACTGCTCTAAGACATCCAGTACAGTGGTGAGTGTAAGCAGTGATAATGGACATTTTTGTCTTGTTCTTGGCCTGAAAGAGGATGCTTTCAATATTTCAATGTTAAATACGCCATTTATTGTAGGTTTTGCATAGATGCCTTTAATAAGACTAAAGAAGTGCTTCTACTCTTAATTTGCCAAGAGTTTTTATAAGAATGGATATGAATTTTGTCATATGGTTTTCCATTTATAAATTTTTGCTTTTATTCTGTTACTAAAATAAATCATATTCATTTTCCCCTGTTAAATTCATCTTACACTCCTAGGATTAAGCCAGCTTGGTCATGCTATATTAATTTTTTTTTGGACTTTGCTGGATTGGTTTATTTTTTTCACATTTTCACACATATATTAGTGAGTAAGATGGACCTGCATATTTTCTTTCTTACACTCTAGGAAGTCCTTGGCACCCCCAGCTGTTGTCCAGGCCAATAATAAACCGACCTGAAGTATCAAGGTTCTGGGATATCAAGCTGGGAAGGTCCCCTCATTCTATTTTTTGATGGATGTGTTGAAAGGACTTATCTGCTCCTTGAACATTTGGTAGCAGCCACCAGTAAAGCCATCAGCTCAATGCTTTTTTTTAAGGATAATTTTTAACTGACACCAATTTAGTGTCTTTGGTGGCTACAGGACTATTGCGTTTTCTATTTTCCCTCTAGTAGGTAGAAAGCTGAAACTCTCTGTCCCTTCTTAGGCCAAGATCCTCCTCTTTCTCCCCAAATGATGCTGAGGGTGGTAGGAAGTGGCATTAGAACTTGCTCTTGTCTTACTCAGAACTCAGCATCTCTGTTTCCTGTGCAAGAGCCCTTATTTGGCGTAAAATCGAGGTAGTTGCTAGTGATCTCTCCCTCCCATCTGTCCCTCTTAAGTGTCCCTGGAGAGGGATAGAGCAGATGCCATAAACCTGTGATTCTCCCAGAAGTCAAGGAGTGAGACCAGATTGTTGAAAGTGCCATGAATAATTAAGAACCTTCTGGGGAAGTTGTTCATCTTGAGGCACTGCCCTCACTTCTCTCACTGAAGGAATCCACAGATTCCCCCAGGGATCTCCAGAGGATCCAGGCTCAATAAACCTGCTTCCTGCATTCTTCCCTCCCTTCTTCTCCCCTGGCTCCATGTCCACCCCCACAGGTATAGCCTTTCCCTACATTGTGTTAAAGCAAACTAACTATGGCCTGAGAAGGACTCCATACTTCCAATATTTGGGTCCTTGTAGATGAACTGTAACCTAGCTTAATAGACAAAATTGAAAACCTAACTTAGTAGTGTGTACAAGTAACAATAGCTGAGTGTTGGCCAATCCCAGCGGCCATACTTCAATTACTCATATGCTGCTGAATGTTCAAACTGCGTTCAAATAAGGCAAACGCCAAGTTGTAACCAATCTCACTGTTTCTGTGCTTCACTTCCAATTCCTCTATTTTTTACCTTTTTTGTCTATAAATTTGTTCTGACCACGAGGCACCCCTGGAGACTCTGAATCTGCTGTGATTCTAG
>NW_012104031.1:3144604-3145745 GCF_000951045.1 Mandrillus leucophaeus
CATTTAATCCTCACTGTACCCCTGCAAAGGACGCATCATTTTCTGTTTCCCTTGGATTATACAAGCAGTATGTGGCAAAGCTGCAATTAATTAATTAATTAATTAATTAGTTATTGAGACAGTCTCACTCTGTCGCCCAGGCTGGAGTGCAGTGGTGCGATCTCAGCTCACTGCAGCCTCCGTCTCCTGGGTTCAAGTGATTCTTGTCCCTCAGTCTCCCAGGTAGGTGGGATTACAGGCACATGTCACCACGCCCAGCTAAAGTTTTTGATATTTTTAGCAGAGAATGGGGTTTCACTATGTTGGCCAGGCTGCTCTTGAACTCCTGACCTCAAGTGATCTGCCCACCTCAGCCTCCCAAAGTGCTAGGATTACAGGCATGAGCCACCACGCCTGGCCTAAAACTGCAATTTAGATGCCAGTCTAGATGAGATCCAGAGCCCAAGCTTGCTTTCTAGAAGACTGCTGGCTTTTCCTCCCCCAAGTTAAAACCATATGCATTTCTTTTATCTCCTCACCCTGCTATTGGTGTCTAGACCTCAGAGGTCATGAGTGTTGGACACTTCCTCTGTCTCCAGCCATACGCTAATGTTCAGGTCCATTTATCTCTGCTGTCAATCCCGTGGGATCACAGGTGCAGAAACCATGGTGTCCAAGTCAAGCCAGCAGTGGAGTCAGGGCCTGACCCAGGCCCACCCATGTCTTTGGTTGCTCTCCCTGGTGCACCCTCCTTCATGCCTCAGCTCTTGTCCTCTATAATATCTGATTTTATGGTTTACCTAAGTATCTTAATAATAAGAAGATATTAAGTAATCTTAATAATGCTTAAAACAATAAGCATTGCCTGAGCATTTGCCATGTGGCTGGAGTTGTGCTAGGGTCTAAGGGAAATGCAGAAATAAGCCCTGACCTCATGGTGTTTCCATTTGGTGGGACTGTTGGTGCGGGTCTCCAGGATCAGCTTATCACCAAGGGTCAAAAGATCAACCCGGCTGGTGCAGTGGCTCATGCCTGTAATCCCAGCACTTTGGGAGGCTGAGGCAGGCAGATCATGAGGTCAGGAGTTCAAGATCAGCCTTACCAACATGGTGAAACCCCGTCTCTACTAAAAATACAAAAATTAGCTGGGCATGGTGGCATG
>NW_012104031.1:3148655-3157298 GCF_000951045.1 Mandrillus leucophaeus
TTGTTCTTGGCCTGAAAGAGGATGCTTTCAATATTTCAATGTTAAATACGCCATTTATTGTAGGTTTTGCATAGATGCCTTTAATAAGACTAAAGAAGTGCTTCTACTCTTAATTTGTCAAGAGTTTTTATAAGAATGGATATGAATTTTGTCATATGGTTTTCCATTTATAAATTTTTGCTTTTATTCTGTTACTAAAATAAATCATATTCATTTTCCCCTGTTAAATTCATCTTACACTCCTAGGATTAAGCCAGCTTGGTCATGCTATATTAATTTTTTTTTGGACTTTGCTGGATTGGTTTATTTTTTTCACATTTTCACACATATATTAGTGAGTAAGATGGACCTGCATATTTTCTTTCTTACACTCTAGGAAGTCCTTGGCACCCCCAGCTGTTGTCCAGGCCAATAATAAACCGACCTGAAGTATCAAGGTTCTGGGATATCAAGCTGGGAAGGTCCCCTCATTCTATTTTTTGATGGATGTGTTGAAAGGACTTATCTGCTCCTTGAACATTTGGTAGCAGCCACCAGTAAAGCCATCAGCTCAATGCTTTTTTTTAAGGATAATTTTTAACTGACACCAATTTAGTGTCTTTGGTGGCTACAGGACTATTGCGTTTTCTATTTTCCCTCTAGTAGGTAGAAAGCTGAAACTCTCTGTCCCTTCTTAGGCCAAGATCCTCCTCTTTCTCCCCAAATGATGCTGAGGGTGGTAGGAAGTGGCATTAGAACTTGCTCTTGTCTTACTCAGAACTCAGCATCTCTGTTTCCTGTGCAAGAGCCCTTATTTGGCGTAAAATCGAGGTAGTTGCTAGTGATCTCTCCCTCCCATCTGTCCCTCTTAAGTGTCCCTGGAGAGGGATAGAGCAGATGCCATAAACCTGTGATTCTCCCAGAAGTCAAGGAGTGAGACCAGATTGTTGAAAGTGCCATGAATAATTAAGAACCTTCTGGGGAAGTTGTTCATCTTGAGGCACTGCCCTCACTTCTCTCACTGAAGGAATCCACAGATTCCCCCAGGGATCTCCAGAGGATCCAGGCTCAATAAACCTGCTTCCTGCATTCTTCCCTCCCTTCTTCTCCCCTGGCTCCATGTCCACCCCCACAGGTATAGCCTTTCCCTACATTGTGTTAAAGCAAACTAACTATGGCCTGAGAAGGACTCCATACTTCCAATATTTGGGTCCTTGTAGATGAACTGTAACCTAGCTTAATAGACAAAATTGAAAACCTAACTTAGTAGTGTGTACAAGTAACAATAGCTGAGTGTTGGCCAATCCCAGCGGCCATACTTCAATTACTCATATGCTGCTGAATGTTCAAACTGCGTTCAAATAAGGCAAACGCCAAGTTGTAACCAATCTCACTGTTTCTGTGCTTCACTTCCAATTCCTCTATTTTTTACCTTTTTTGTCTATAAATTTGTTCTGACCACGAGGCACCCCTGGAGACTCTGAATCTGCTGTGATTCTAGAGGCTGCCCAATTTGTCATTTGTTCATTGCTCAATTAAACTCCTTAAACTCCTTCGGCCGTAGTTTGTTTTTTGTTTTGTTTTGTTTTGTTTTGTTTTGTTGTGTTTGAGACAAAGTCTCACTCTGTCGCCCAGGCCAGAGTGCAGTGGCGTGATCTCGGCTCACTGCAACCTCTGCCTCCCAAGTTCAAGTGATTCTCCTGCCTCTGCCTCCTGGGTAGCTGGGATTACAGGCACATGCCACCACAGCTGGCTAATTTTTGTATTTTTAGTGGAGATGGGGTTTCACCATGTTAGCCAGGCCTGTCTTGAACTCCTGACCTCAGGTGATCTGCCCTCCTTGGCCTCTCAAAGTATTGGGATTACAGGAATGAGCCACCACGCCCAGCTGAAGTTTTTCTTTTATCACTTGTAAATGCCGTTGAAGATGCCAGTTTTCCTACAGTATAAGGCTCTCACATGGGAAATGCATGTCCCTTGACTCTAGGGCCTGCTGTCGCTGAGTTTGGGGGGAACTGAAGGGGACCCTGGCTAAGAGCAACTCCACTGGAGATGCAGAATGGAAAAGGTGGCAAAGCAGTAGACAGAGGCGCCTCTGAAAGGTTGGTGGAGCTAGGTGCAGCTGCAGGGTCTCCCGGCAACCCCCTCCTCCACACTGTGTTTTTTCTAGGCCTCGTCCCCAGATGCCACCACCTGGTCTAGGCTAGATTAACTACTAACAAGCGCTCTTTATGCTCATTCAACCTCTTCCTGTTCGTAAAGCCCATTTCCCCTTGTTCAGAGCTTGGTGCCAAGAGAAAGTAGCCAGATCCCTCTTAATTAATTCAGGCATTAGGGCAACAAATGTGTTTCAAATATATCTCAAGGAAAGAAACAACCCTTCCAAAGGTCTACACCGACATTTGTCTTGGGCCTCGCCTCATTTCGCTCAGGGTGGGAGTGAGGAAGGGAGAGCATGCAGACATTCCCGTCATTCCTTGGCACCCCCTCCACAGGCATGTGGGATCTTGGGGGCTTAGGATGGCCCCAGCCCCACCCACTCCCTCCTCCAGGGTGTCCTTGCCATTCCCAGCTGTCACCCGGGCCAATAATAAACTGATGAGGCCAGGCAAGCAGAAGCCCAGGCTTAGGTGAGGGCACCTCCCAGTCCCCCCACCCACTCAGCCGCTCCACTCTTGGAGATCACACTCCAAGGGGGGACAGTAAAGGGGTCACCTGAGAAGGGGGGCATCTAGAGGAAAGGGACAAGGGCCCAGTGTCCACAACTACTGCCATTACCACCGCTTGTCCTTGGCCTTTGTCCGAAGCAGAGCAGCAGGGACACGGGGGAGCCAGGCCACCCAAACCAGCCCAGACCCACCCACTGGTGCCCTTGTTTCCCTAAGTTCCTTCTTGGCATCTAGGGTAAGATAGTCAAGCTGTAGCTTTAGCTCATATGACCTTACTTGGGCCTCCTTAGAGGTGGAAATCTCCACCCTCTCCATGTTTAAAGTTAACTCTCTGTGCGCACATGTAGCTTATCTGTGCCCACGATTAAGTCCTGGGCTGCCTTCTGCTGCACAACCCAGCGCTACATCACTCAACCCTGGAGTATGAGGGCACTTGGCTCCGTAACATGAGCCAGGGCAGGGCTTCATGCTCGACATCTGGGATCCCTAAAGTCAGAGTACAGAAGGAATGTCCCCCTACCATCTTCCTACTGCCATCACCTGGACACAAAGGTGACTCGGTATGGAGGGAAGATCACGAGGTCTTTACCCCTTGGGCAAGTCACTTCTCATCCCAAGTCCTCTGTGTCCCATTGTACAGTGGGCAGGTTGGACTAGATGACCTACTGGCCACAGCTAGCCACGACCAGCCACTGCGTACCTCTTCTCAGAAAATAAGGAAAACAAGGGAGGGCCAGAGTCTCCACTTGGCATCAAGCATCACCTCTTCACCCTGATCCCCCAACCAGAAGGCTCCTTGCAATATCATCCTGAGCTAAATGTGGGAGACTTGCTCTATGGCTTCCTCCTCCTGACACATGTGTATGCATGTGCGCAAGCACACACACACCCCACATCCTTGTGCAACACTCATGCTTGCAGAGGAAACTTGTCCTTTCTTGGCCAAGCACAGGGGCCTGCAACAATGGGAGGGTGTCTTACATTGCACTTCACACCAGAGCCTATCCTTAGAGATTCCTCAGGGTCTCAGTCTGCACTAGCTGACCCCGCAGGCCTTCCTTGGCCTTCCACCTGTCAGGTTCCACATCTGCATCAGCCACTGAGCTGCAGCCAGCCAGTGGTGGAGCCGCATGCCGAGGCTGAGCTCCAGAGCATCCCTACAGTGACTCAGGCCACTGACCTTTGAACACATCCAGACCTCCCCTCTGCCAGCAGAGAGATCTCCCGACACACCAGACCCCAAATGCCTTGAGACAATCTCTTTCTAATCCCTTAATCCAGTGGTGGGAGCCATTTTCTATTAAGGGACAGTGACCTCAGTGGAAAATCATACTCATACGAGGGCCACATCACTGTGTAAAATTACTGAAGTTCGGCGTGGCTGCTGCTGTTTCTTTTTAATTAAGAAAGATGTAGAAAACATTCAGAACACCTGATTTTTAAAGGAAGACAAAATCATGCAAAATAAACACGACCAATATGTTAAAATATGTTTTCCAAATTTGAGGCAGTTGAGATGATGTGACTTAAAAGAATGTAAAGGAAAGAAAGAGTGAGAAATAGTGGTAGGAAAAGGAGAAAGACAAAAAAAAAAATAAGGAAAACGTGAAAAGCTGAGAAAGGGCAGACCAGTGGAAAGGAGAGGGAAAGAGGGCGATGAGGTGAGGAGCAGCAAGGAGGGCTTGTTAAGCCCAGTTGCTGGATCGTTACTTTCTGCTCCATGCTTCTTGTCAACGCTAATCTTGTAAGGCTGGTTTTCAGATTATTACCTGGATTGTAGGCTACCACTTACACAAAGTCACTTGGTAGATGCTCATTTCTATTATACCATTTCATCTTTGCAAGAACTCTAAAAATTAGGCTTGAGAAAAGCAAGACCTAAAAAAGTTGCCCAAGCTCACACACCGTAACAATTGGTCAGGACTCCAATTCATCTGCAGATCAAGGCTTCTGCTGCTGACACTGTACCATTTCTATTTTCTACCTTGCCATTATCTTCCTGTTGAACTGTTGATGATCTTTGTTCATTGCCCCCTTGATCACCCCGAGGCAATGAACAAATGATCCAGCTACTCTTTCCTTTCTTCTGTTCTCTGAACCCATTAAACTCGTCCCATCTCTATTCCCCACCTGCCCTGACCTCAAAGCTTGGTCTGATCTATTCTCTCTTCCTGGACTTCCATGCCCAGATCTTCCCATGGCAACCCAGCTTACCCTTCAGGTCTCCCCTAAAGCATCATTCTTTCAGAGAGTCCTTTCAACCACCTCCCTGTCACTCTCTCACATCACTCCAAATTGTTTTTCATCATGGCACGGCTGCGCGATGTTTTTTTGTTTGTTTGCTTTTGCTGTTGACTATCCATCTTTCTGGGCTAAAAGAGAAACTCCATGTGAGCTGAACTTTATCAGCCTCGTTTCTTACTGTATCTCCAGAATCTAATGTTATTTCTGGCAAACAGTAGATGCTTAATATGTGTTTGTTGAATGAATGAGTGAATAAATGAACTGCTCTCTATCCCTTTATAGACTCTGCTCTTAGCTGTTAGCGGTGCATTTTTGTACAGAACCAATAAATCAATCCCTAGGTTGCATTTCCCATATCAATCAGCTCAAGTTCTCCTCTACAACTCTAATCAAAACTCATTCATTCCACAAGCATGTCCAAACTCTTGGCTGAGACTGTGGATGAAAATAAACGAGATTTGACTCTAGATTCAAGGCCTGAGCTTCTGGAGTTGATAGAGTTTAGAAGGGAGGGGATAAAGCATGCCCACAAATATTATAATTCAAGATTAAATGAATCATAAACAATTTAAAAAGAACAAATTAAATATGTTCAGAGGAAATTTCCTCTGGTTGGATGATCCATGGGGACGCTAACGTAAATAAACAGCAGAGCCGAGATCAAGCTTTGAATGAGGGTTCAGACCTCATTGCAGTCTCAGGCAGTCAGCCATGAGACTTAGAGCCATGACCTTAGATTGAAGGCCAGAGTGTGTCCAGACTGGACCAGGCACGCGAAAAGGCAGCAGGGGATAAGGATGGAGAGAGAGGCTGAGGCCAAACTGTCCAGGTTTGTGGACTTCACATAGCCATGGGAGAGAGTGAACTGCATGGGCATCGTGACCCAGGCAGCAAAGTAAACCAGCAACCCAGCCGCTGCACTTGCAGCTGACAGGAGAGAAGGGGGTTGGTGCAGGACCCTCACCCGCAGACCCAGGGGTTAACCAAGTTTCTGTCTGAGAAGCTCAGCGGGGCAGATTTCTCTCCTTTCTTAGTAATGTGAAATGTAAGCTGGTCAACAAGCATGATTTCTCAACAGCAGGAAATGAGGCAACTGTTTTTGAGACAGCATCCCACCCTGATGGAGGGCAAGGCTTCAGGCTGTGGTCATATTCTTGGCAAGTTAATCCTGGTTATAGAAAACACTTCTCCTGAGGAGGCTGGCCTGTCAGGGAAGGGGTGCAGACCGGGGGGCCTGGGGTAGGAATGGGAATGAGGAAGGAGCAGGCTCCATATTGTTACTCATGAGTGGTGGGGGCTTTGCTGGAAGAAGATCGGGGAGTGTGGAGAAACTGGAGGCCCACTAAGAGGTGGGGTGGGAGGCTGGCGGTGAGCAGAAGGGAAGGAAGTACAACGAGCTTCAAGGGGACTTGGAGGTCTCAGGGAAGGATGCCAGACCTGGAATAGTTCCCAGCCTCTGCCTCTTTTCTTTTTCATTTTTCGACAGAGTCTCACTCTGTCTCCCAGGCTGGAGTACAGTGGCGCAATCTCGGCTCACTGCAATGTCTGCCTCCCAGGTTCAAGCGATTCTCCTGCCTCAGCCTCCTGAGTAGCTGGGATTACAGGTGCCCACCACCACACTGGGCTAATTTTTGTATTTTTAATAGAGACGGGGTTTCACCATGTTGGCCAGGATGGTCTTGATCTCTTGACCTCGTGATCTGCCTGCCTTGGCCTCCCAAAGTGCCAGGATTACAGGCGTGAGCCACCACACCTGGCCCTCTGAATCTTTTCTCTCCACCTCTCTGAGGCCCATGGCCCCTCCCAGACTCAGTCATAGCCCTAGCTTCTGAGACCTGGGACCACAGACATTTCTTCTAGTTCCTTCTCCTGGGCCCATCTCTATAAATACTTTACCATATTGCATTGTAAGTATTGGCTCAAACAGCTGCCTCCTATATAGACCCTGGGCCCCTTGAGGGCAAAGGCCCCATCCCCCTCCTCTGCTGGCCCTAGCACCTGGAACAGTGGGGCTGAACCTGCAGGTCCTGTGGATGTCGGGCTGAATGATGTAGTTGCTGTTGTACCTTCTGGGTCTCTTCCACCTCCACCTGATGTCTAAATATCAGGATGCCTCAGGGCCTGGGCATGGGCTTCTGCCCTTCTTGCTCTACGTGAACTCATCCGTTCCCATGGCTTTAAATAGCATCTTGATGCCAATGACTCCCACATTTATGTATCTCCAGCCTAGACCTCTCCTCCAAGTTCCAGATGCATGTATCCACCAGCCCGCTTGCTCTCTCTATCCAGATAAAACATAAACAGCTCTTTAATATGCCTGAGACAGACCCCCTACCCTAAAACTTATCCCCACCCCTCAAATTCCTCACACTAAACAATTAGCACAACCTTGTCCACCTTGCTAAAGGTAGGACTCATCGGGTGGTTCCCGGTCCTTCTATTCCCTCATCCTTTTACATCCAACTCATCAGTAGGTATGTGAATGTTCCCTCCACGGAAAGTCCATAGTCCACCCTTCTTTCCACCTCCATGCCCCCAGCCCAGGGCAGGTCACCGAATCTCTTGCCTGGACCTTATTAATAGCTGCTTATGCTCATGCCTCTTCCACTCTTGCCACACCCCAAATCTATTCTCTACAGAGACACCAGAGTGACTTTCCGAAACACAAACCTTATCTTGGACTGCCTGTTTAAATGCACAGAGGACAAAAACCCTCTGTGGTTTCCACAGGCTTCAGGACCCAGACCTGCCTCTCTCCTCTGGGCCTCTTGCCTCTCTCCACCTCCCCAGTCTACTCTAGCCAGCTGGTCAGCTCGCTTGTGCTTTACTCTTTTTGTTTTCAACAAGCTAAGCTCTTTCTCACCTCTGGGACTTTGCATATGGTGTTCTCTGCCTGGATCATTTTCTCTCTTCTTAAGGTAGCTGACTCCCTTTCATCCCTCAGATTTCTACTCAAGATCACCTCCTCAGAGAGGCCTCCCTGACTGTTCTAACTAGAGCAGGTTCCACTCCTCACTCACCCGAGCTTAGCCCAGGACTTGGCACCTAATAGGGGCTCAGTAACTCTTTCCTGAAAGAATGAGCAGGTGCTGCCCTTAGTCCCAAGCAGACTCCTGTGAGCTCTTTAGTTTCTCCTTCTAAGCCACCAAGGATTCACTCTCCTTTCCCCTTATTTTTAAGTTTTCTCAAAACTTCCCTCATAAACACCATATTGTCGAGTTTCTTTCTCCCCCTAAAATAGCTGCAGAACTGGACAAAGACTGGCTATTCGCTTCCTAGCTGTCCCTTTCGGTTTCAGGGTTTAAATGCTAGTCATTGCAGGGGAACAGTGGGGAGAATGGAAAATTACCAACAGGGAGAAGTGGCAGAATCCAGGGACTGACCGTGTTCTTACACCCGTGGTCCTCAGTCTATAGTTAGCTTCTGACTTCCTTTCTTGGCAAGATCTATACCAGCTATCTAGGACAGTCCTGATTTCTACTGTTCTGTCCTATTGTCCCACTGTGTATCATGAATTTTCTTACAATATGGGCTCCCTCTCTTTTTCCTCCCACTCTCCTTTTATCCCACGAGAGCAGCCTTAAACAGCCCCCGCACTCAATGTTGAAAGAGCTGAATTCGGTTCAAATCTTGCTCAACCACATAAAATCTGCACGACTTTGGGCAAAGCACTGATCCTCTCTCAGCTTCCGTTTGCTCACCTACTGAGAGGGATAAGGCCAACAGCTCCATTCCAGGATCTGGCGGGGGG